>NW_023270265.1:37720843-37725544 GCF_011800145.1 Mirounga leonina
ATGGTGATGATGGTTATGGTGAGGATGATGGTGGTAGTGTTGGTAGTGGTGGTGATGATGATGATGGTCATGGTGAGGATGATGGTGGTAGTGGTGGTAGTGATGATGATGATGATGGTCATGGTGAGGATGATGGGGGTAGTGTTGGTAGTGGTGAGGGTGATGATGGTGATGACGGTGACAGTGATGGTGGTGACGGTAGCAGTGGTGATAAAAATTATGACTTTCAATGAACTAAATATGAAGTGCTAAGAGGAGAGGGTTCTACCCGTGGGGCTAAGAGACCACACCTTTCAATGTAAGGTCATTGAGTTTTCCCTTCTTCTGATGCTATTCACAAAGCAAAGATCACTGATATATTCATAGGAGGTTCCAGGCATATCAATTATTTGTTCCTACATTTGAGACTTAGAAACAGATGAGTTTCCTCCTGAGACTATAGACAAAAAAGGAAAATTCCAGTTAGCATGGTTATTTGATATTAGACTGTGTAAAACTGGTTTACTGGATGCACATGTAGTTGTTTTTTTTTTTTAAGAAGCAAATCGTTCCCATAATAAATTTGGGGATTTCATTTGTATATTATAAAATAGTTCATGTTTATTACAGAAATTTGGAAAATGAAAAAAAGTAAAAAGAAGACAATGAAATCACACATAATTCCATTATTTAGGGATAACAGCTATGTATACTTTGAGGTATACTTTTCTGATCTATTTTATTTTTCCTTTTCTAATACTTTTGGGGAAAATATGGCACATCCTTTCTTTACTATGCTACTGTTTAATATTAATTTAAATTTATTTTTCTCTGATTATCAATGACAAGAATGAAATAGTGTCTGTTGTTTTTCTTTTATATAAGACATGACATTTAGTACATTATTGCTTACTTTCTACTTCTTTCAGCCATTTCCAGCTTTGGCTTATTTAATTGGGAATTTGGGGCTTAAATTATTACTACTAATAATATATATCTTCTCTTTCAATAATTATTTTGATATTTACATGAAGTTTTATAGCTACATTAGCAATAATTATTTAGATTTACTTGTATTTAACTGGTCACATAACACCATATACTTGTACCGTGTCTTCCCCATTCTTAAGTCATTTGTTTTACTTCATCTGCTAATTGACTGGTATTCTTCTTTGGTAATTTTTTGGGGCAGGGCATGTAGGTAGCTGACTTTCTGAGGTCTAGAATCGATCATGTCTTTGCGAGCATTAAGTTGGCTGAATGTTGGAATTATTGGCTCATAAACATTTCTCCTAAAAAATTATGTCAATGCTGTCCAACAATTCTTTTGTTTCATGTCATAGAAGAGAAATCTAAAGGCACACTGATACATATTCATTTGTAGTAATTTGCCTGGAAGCTCACATATTTTGTTTTCTTTATCCTTGAAAATAAAAAAAAATTCATTAGGGCACATCCATTGGTGTAAGTGATAAATGTTGCTTGGTACTTAATGACCCTTTCCCATCTCTTGTCGATAGTAATTTAAGGTCACCCTGTTTGGTAGCAGGGTCACAACTAATGGATGTAAGTGTCTGCAATCCAGGAAAAGCCTGAGCTTTTTGAATACATCTTTGAAAACCAGTTAACTGTGCTGGAAGGAGCAAGTCTGTGGTGGCAGCTCAGCAAATGGTCAACTGCATGACCTTGGATGTGTTGCCTGATTTCTCTCCAAGCCTCCGTTTCCTGCTCTGTAAATGGGGGCTGGAAAACCTCCTCGCAGATGTGTTGTGAAGAATACGCAAGGCAGAATGCCGGCCCACCATAAAGCATATCTACTCTTCTGGAATATGAGAAGACTGATTCTTCCCCAAGCCAAGACCACAGAAATCTGGTTCACGAACAAGTCAGATTCTGTCTTGGGAGCCAGAGCTGCTCTTCTTACCACCTGGAAAGGGTCTTGGAGAAGTGGCTCCATCCTTGACAGATGAAAATATTCTAGGGAGGCAGGGTGTCTGTCAAGGGGGAGAAGAAACCATCAGCTCAAACCCAGTTCCAGGAGTGTGACCTCTAGCCATGGGAGGAGGGCAGGGAAGAGAAAAGCTGCTTCTCTCTTGGTCACGGACACAGGCCTCTCAGCCTTGTCTGGGGCACTCCTGTTGTCCTTGTCCCTTTCACGGTGACCCCGAATTGTGGACATGGTGTCAGTGGAGCTCAGGAGATCATTAAGCCTTGCCACTTAAAGAGTATAGGCCACAGGCCGGCAGCTTCAGCATCACCCAGGGGAGTGGCAGAAATGCAGGATCTCAGGTTTCACCCTGGAGTCACTGAATCAGAATTTACATTTTAACAAGGCCCCCAGGGGATGCACAAGCCTGTCAAAGTTGTAGGAGTTCTAGTCTGGACCACAAAGTTGGTCACAACTAAAGTTGTAGGTGGCTTCTTGGTCACTAACCAGTGGTTCTATTTTCATGCCTTTTTAAAATAACAATGAAAGCACAGCAGAAATGTAGGATACATCCAGTGGTTTCCCATGCAGCCCATTCCACAGGAGTGGGGAAGGGCCTGATTCTCCTTCCCGGGGCCATCTTAACCTGCTTCTCTGCCCTTGGCACTCAGCCAGCATTACTGGATCATTCTTCTCAGAACATGTTCTCAGCCTCTCTGCTTGACCACAGAAATGAGGACACAACTGCTGAGAGCCACAATCATACCATCCCTGGCTTTTGTGGCTTCCCCCCACCCCTACTTCGAGGGGATCAAGCTGTGACCATGGGTATGGTCACAAAGCAGAAACTGGCATTCACTGGAGGTGTTCTGTGGCCCCAGTCTTGACCTCCCTCTGGGCTCCAGTAGCTGTCACCCTGTGAATGGACGTCCCCAGCTCTGGCCAGAGCCAGAGCCAGAGCTGGAGTAAACTTGGGGTGGTAACTCCAAGACTTCACTTTGGCGTCTGGGACCCCAACATCTTCAAGGATGTTCTGAGCTCTGTGGTCTCCAAGCTCGTAAGGCACAAGCTCGCCTGGTGGTCCAACCTGAATTCCCAGAGGTGAAACCGAATGTGGCTGGAGCGAGGGGCCTGAGCACATTCTGGGGTTCTGGGCAGGTCCCCACACGCCCTTCTTCACCAGCGGCACGTGTTTGGAGACATGCCTGGCTTGTCCACTCTTGTATCTGTAGTGCTCACCAGAATGTCTGGCACTTGACACGTATTTGAACCTAAATCTGGTGCAACAAAGACCCTGCATAGTCCCAGATGGGGACAGTGCAGGCTGAGTTTAGTGAGAAATAAAGCCAATTCCCAAATTATTAGTCATGGCCTTATACCAGAGGAGCATCATTCCTTTCTGCTTATAGGCAGTTGCTTCTCTCTTTCATCCATGAGGATGAAAATATCCTCATGGCTTTGGTGGGCCATTTGGTGGAGGGAGGAGAGGCCACCTCGGCATAGTCTTCCCAGGAAGAGTGAGCTTAGAATGCACTGCAGCAAATCAAGTGCGCAGAATGGGAAGACTTCAGGGCCACCCAGGGAGGGTGAGGGTGGCCTGGGGGCGGGGGATGTGGGAGAGGAGCTGGGGTGACAGGACCAGCTCCAGGGAACTAGAGGACCCAGGGGCAGAGCAAGACCCTGAGGGCCTGAAGAGGAAGATCAGGCTCAGGTCAGGACTGTGTAACATTCACTTAGAGCTCCAGCCCATCACTCCTGAGCCTGCGACAAAGTGGGCCAAGTGCCACAGTCTTGTGATAGGGTGTCTTGTGGACCGGGAGCTGCATTTGACACTGGGGTGGAAGAGAGAGAAAGAGGCCGAGAAAAGAGAGGGGTCCAGGAAAGCAAGCTGCTGAGCACAGGAAGTCCACATCTGACAATTCTCTGAGGCCCGGCCTGGTGAGCAGAATGCAAGGCCCCATCGGGAACCTCCAGAAACCCTGACATGGATGCCAGATGGTTCCTGAATGTGGGAGGGGGCTGTGAGCCAGGAAGCACTGGACTGAAAGGAAGGAGGGTAGAAGATTAGAGACCACTGGTTACGGTCACATGGCTTACAGAAGACTTTGCCCCATTGACGGAGCCGCCTCTGGCTTTGGGGCAAGGAAATCTTTAGTCTGGGGAAGCTACCAGCACATGACTGAGTTTTAGTCACAATGTTGTAAAACCTCCCTGGAGATTCCTGGAGGAAAGTGAAAACTGTCACTACAAAATGACAAATGAACCAAAATAACCAGGGTTGGATGACCTCCACTAGTCATGGAGCTGCTTCCCATAACAAAGCCCTCCCCGCAGCAGAGACAGATGTCCCTGTTACCCCATAGGCCTTCTGGAGGGGAAGTCCCCCCCACCCCGAGGAGAAGGGGCCTTTTCAAAGAAACCCACCTGAGTTGGGCACTGTGGTTCTATGGAAAAAGAGGAATATTCACGGTGGTGAAGTGAGGAAAACTAAATGATCTTAGTACTTGGAGAGAACTATTTTGGAGAAAAATTATACTTAAAAAACCAGATGGTCCCTTTGTTTCCAGTAGTTGCCTATAAATTCTCTAGTTTTCTGTTCTGCAGAATTGAAATTGACATTTTTTTTTAATCATGAGTCAGTTGACAAGAAAATTGAGAAAACAAAACAAAGGGTGCCAGGTTTGGGTTTTTGTGGGGTTTTTTCTCTTTCTTTCTAAACAAGTAAGTCCAGCAGTTCAGATAAGCTTTGGAAGGAAGGAAGGAAGGAAGGAAGGAAGGAAGGAAGGAAGGAAGGA
>NW_023270265.1:37725554-37742580 GCF_011800145.1 Mirounga leonina
GAAGGAAGGAAGGAAGGAAGGAAGGAAGGAAGGAAGGAAGGAAGGAAAGAAGGAAGGAAGGAAGGAAGAGAAAAGAAACGAGAAGCATGTCAATGGTCTGTTTTTGGAAACCCCCAGCAGTTGCCTTTCTGAAGTCGCTATGCAGCTTTGTGGACACACACTTTCTCCAGCTGCAGCACATCTGGAATTCTGAAGTTGTACCTCTGGTGCTCCAAGCAAAATAGCAAAAAACCACCTTTGGTTTTCTGACCCATGTGGTTTCATAGCCTTTTCCAGACTTGAGCTGTGGAAAATTGCTGCTCTTGGCTTGAAAGTCACAGTTTAGCAAGTGGTATGTTTCAGGGGAACTGGTGGGCCTGAAGATTAATTTGTATTTGCTGCCTCCTGGGGTTCCCAATCAGCCACTTGGCTCCCAGAAGCCACCAGGCTGAGTGTTGCAATGCACACGAGGCGGGGGCAGGAATGCAGCATAAATGTCACCAGGGAGAACAGCCTCACCGTCTGCATGTCTTCTGGTTTGTGCACTTCCCCCCAAATCACCACCACGTATACAAGAAGAGTGATGGGGGACAGTTGCATCTTCCACCAACCACAAGATGCCTCCTGTCCTGGGGATCCGGAGGGGGTGGCACCTGGTATGGCTTTGTCTGACTTCTTCTCCCAGCCACATGACCCACCTGAGAGGCTTCGTGCCAGGTCTGCTGATCAGCGTGAAAAAAAGAGGCTGCAGTGACCAGAGGGAATCCAACTAATGGAGCTTCTTTTCCCAAACACAGTATAGTACATATGGGAGAAAGGTCGCTGGGCTCTAAATGTAGTGAAATGGCTCAGTAAATAGTCTCTTTTCCACTCCTAAGGAGCAGTGAGTCCCAAAGGATGTTGAATTTCCCATATGTGACTTTTAGAGATGGGGTAGAATTTGGGGTGGGGAGAGTAATGCACCGATATAAGTAAACAGATAGATATAGAGATACTGTCTGTCTTTGTTCTAATGTATAGTCACCCACGGCATTTTGCTGACCACTAAAAGTGCTTGGGGGAATGGATTTCCTTTGATGCAAAGAGGCAAATGAAAATGAGAAAAGTAAATGGTACCCCAGGCCCAAGCTTCGCATGGTGCTCACGTTGTGCCTTAGTACAGATTCCAGCTCACAGCCCCCGAGAAAGCCTGCCTGAGTTTGCCTACTGTGAACTCCCACAGCTTCCACCATCTGTAGCCCTCATTTTGCATGGTACATTTGCTGACTCTAAAAAAAAAATAGTAATTATTATAACCTTCCCAGGTATCCTTTCCATTTCTCTCAGTTCTCCTACAAGGGCCTAGAGGGCAGACTTGTGCTCATTGTATCCCCAGCATCAAGTTCAGGGCCCTCCCTACAGGAGGTCTCAGAATAATTTAATCATGCAGAAAGCATCACATACGTCAGATATACAGGCCATCCCAGCAAGGACAAGTATCCTGCAGTAGGAAATGACAAAGACAGCAGTTCAATGCAGAAAACACTTGCTCATGTCATGGGGTCATGGTTAAAAGTGACTTAACAGAGAAAGAGCTCCTGGTTTCAGAGGTAAATGCCATCATGCTGGGCACCTGACCATCTTCAACGCGAACTGTAGGCACAGATAGAGGGAGTGGAGAGAATCTGAGAAGCCGTAGGTTTGGATGCTTCAAAAGCATAGCCTAGCCCCAGGTCACGGAAGGAGAAAGCTTGGTATGCTGACGTCAGCCGTTAGATATGCAGGAAAATGACAGGAATTTTGAGAGCCAGTTGTTAAATCATCAGTAACCAGAAATCGGCTGTAGTGAGAGTATTTACAGCATGGAAACAGGCAAACACCACAAATCAGGCTCCTCCCATGCCACCTCATTGCGGAGAGGTGGTTTACCAGAACACTACAGCTAGCCTCTGACCATCTGTGGGCGGGCAAGAGTAATCTTTTCGAGCAAAAGTTTCAAGGCAACTGTGACCTTAACTGGCCTTAATTGCACAAAGCACCAGCCTCTGCCAACAGCAGGGTTTGGTCCCAGGAGCAAAGAATGGATGTTACCTGTAGCTGAGAATGTCTGGTCACTTCTGGGTCTTGTCAGTTACATCTGCCCACCAGATACCACTTACAGTTCTAGCTTTTCTTACAAAGGACTACAATACACACATGTATGTATTATGCATTTTTGAATTTGTAAATTTCTCTGATTATGGACTCTCAGAGCACTGCGTAAGAATTAAATCAAGCATTGCTCCCAATAGTGGTCCCCCACCATGAAAGAAACAGAACCAGGCATAACTATAGATGGTCAGAGTATCCATGCATGACACTTCCTTCTTGGATTTTTGCTGCCTTTTATTTGCACTTCTCTCTTTATAATGTTTCCCTGGTTGACCTTATCTGGTCCTGTGGCATTAATATTCTCATAGACAAATAGCACCCAAATCCAGCAATAATTTCTCCCTTCAGCTCCAGACTCATATCCAGATTCTTCCTTGACAAGTCCACCAGGATATTTAATAGTGGTTCAAAACTTTCAAAAGGTAAAATTGGCTCATGTCCCTCCCCTGCTTCCAGTGGCTTCTCATTTCATACCAAATCCAAATCTGTAACATGGACTGACTGACATCCCCAACTCATCGCTTCTTTGTCCTCCTCTCTCACTGCTGGTCTGGTTGCTGCCTCTCAAACATGGCAGACAGGCTCCAACTTAGGATAATTTGCTATTCCATTTTCCTGGAAAACTCCTTCACCAGGCATCCTCATGATTTCCTCCCTTACCTCCTCCAAGTCTTTTCCAAAGGCCCCTTATTAAAGAGGTCTTCCTGACCACCTTATTTTGAATTACAACCTCCCTTTATACTCCCTATACCCTCCCTTATCCACACCTCCTATAACCTCATAACATCTTACTGGCTTTCCTGTTTATTGTTTATTCCTCCCACGAGAATGTAAGCTGCCAGAGGGCAGGGATTTTAGTCCAGTTTGTTCACTGTTGTATCCCTAAGACTCTGCTCAGCATGGAATAGGGACTCAGTAAATACCTGTTGAATCATAAACGAGAACCATGGTTTCTGTCCTCAGACCACTTCCTCCTCTCCCAATCTTCTGCTCTGCCTATTGGCCCACCATGTCACTCAGTAGCTCAGAATAAAACCCTGAGCTACCCTTATCTTTTACATCCAACCCATTGGCAAGTGCTGAAAGCTCTCCCATTTAAATATATCCTGAATCTGACCACCTGCCTCTCCTCTGGCCGATTGTACCATTGTGATTGTAGAACAGGACAATTGTAATCACTTCCTACCTGGTCTTCTTGCTTCCAAGCTCCCAAATCCCTCACACCCACCCCTCCACATGCACACACTGCCAGAGCAGTATGTATAAAACATGACTCCTCAGGTGCAAACCTCCCAAAGGCTTCTCACCACATTTAAAATGAAATCCATGCTACCTGCCCTGGCCACTGCTGATTCCTCCAGACTCCTCTCTGACATGTTCCCACTGTTCTCTATCCTTCAACAGTAGCCATCAAGTGCCCGCTCTGTGACAGGGCTGTCCAAGGTGTTTGGGACACACCAGGAGACAAAATGGAGAAGTATCTGTGCTCTTGTGGAGCCTCCATTCTACTGATGGAAAGCAAACACGATAATAATCAGTAACGTCGTGCATACAAAGGTAATGAGCGCCACGGCAAATAGAAATGAGGGGGAATTGGAAGTGTGTGTATGGGCTGGCAAGGGCAGTATTAAACAGGTCTGCACTGAGGAGGCAAGGCAGGAGCCAAAATGGGGGAGGTGAGCCACCCTGGTCATCTAGCTATTCTGAGAACAAGCTGGACTCGGCTTGTATTGTGTCAACTCGGCTAAGCTGGAACTCTACTTCTTAGAATTCCTCTCCAGGCACAGCTCCAGGTTAGCATGGGCCACAATCGTGTACGAGACGTGGAAGGCAGAAATGGAGGTGCAGCATCATTCTGTCCTGCTAGGAAGGCCAACGCTGGGCTCCAGGTGCTGGGCCAGCTCGCCCACGTGGAGGCCTGTCTGCTGGCCCATTTGGTTGGACAGCAGCTGAGCCATGGCACCTGCAGTCCCCGCAGGATCCTGCCCAGGGCACACTTAGCCCAATGACAAAGGGCACCAAGGCCGGAGGCTTGAAGGCGGTGAGAGCCCAGTCAGGTGCCAACTCCCAGCATGTCCCTCCTTCCCTCACTCCTTGGCCTGCTCTGCAGACTTCCAATGGAGCACGGGTGCAGAAACAGCTTCATGTCTAAGACAAGTTAACCAGCTCCCACAGTTCTGGGAGGCCAAATGCCTAAATAACTAACTAAATACATTCTTACAGGATTTATTACAGGGATAATATATTATATCCATAATGGCTAGCTCCTTATCATTTAATCTGTGTTCATATGTCACCGTCCTATACAAATCCTTTTTTTTTTTTTTTTTTTTTGAGAAAGAGAATGAGTGGTGGGTGGGGGAGGAGAGGGAGAGAGAGAGAACCTTAATCAGACTCTGTGCTCAGCGCAGAGCCCAATGCAGGGCTCGATCTCACCACCCTGAGATCATGACCTGAGCCAAAACCAAGAGTCAGATGCTTAACCCACTGAGCCACCCAGGCCCCCCACTATCCTGTACAAATCTTAGCTAAATATCTATGATAGAAGTTTCTGCAGTTATTCCATATCCCCCCACCTATTTTTTTTTCTTTTATGGTATATATTGCTCTCTGAAGTTATTTATTTTTTTAAATTTGATTACTTGTTTACCAGAGCCTATCCTATTTCTTGCTCTGTCTTCAGTGCCTAAAACACAGACCGCACATGGTAGGAATTCAAAAAAATAATGACTGAATAAATGTATCTGATGTCTTATTTTTGGTGTCTGTCAACAGATTTCTGAATACCAAAACAAGCTAAATGCTTTCAACTACAGGCATTCTGAATGCAAATCTCACAGGGGCTTGATGGGAAATCTCCAGCATTTATACATAAAGTCTATAATTACAAATGAAAAGGCAAAGCATTTTATTGATTACATTAGTCAAAATTATTTTGCCAACAAACAAATTTTAAGCACAACCAAACCAAAAACAAACCTTTTTTTTTTTTTTTGTACTATCCATTCCACAAAAAAAGTTCCCTGTGGTTCATAGGGCTAAATATTAAAATAGTCACAAAGACAATGTCTTCAGTTAATAAATTATATTCAAGCTTAAGGGGTGAGAGCAAATGTTCAAGTTTGCTTTCTTTTTCTTTTTCTTTTTTTTGATTCGTTTTTTTTTTTTTTTTACTTTTTAAATTTAAATTCAGTTAGCCAACATATAGTACATCATTAGTTTTTAATGTAGTGTTCAATGATTCATTAGTTGCATATAACACCCAGTGCTCATCACGTTGCGTGCCCTCTGCTAAAGGTTTTCCCTGGCAAGAAAATACAGAGTTAGAAGATTTTAAACATTAAACTAAGAAAAATCTTTAAAATGAATGACTTTGTTTTACATTTTAACCATTTCAAACCAAAGATACTTGTGAGTCAAAACTTCTTCTGCTAATTCGGCGATGGAATAGTGGTCCTAATTATTGCCAATATCCCATCTTAATTGTCATTAATTACTCCTTCAGGACATTAGACTGATGTTTGCTCATTACTTTTGTTTTCTTTACAGTCTCTACTCTTAGCATCCCACCTGGCTGTAGATCTTTGGCACCAAAAGCCCCATTTCAAAGAACTCAGTGCTGGGATGCCTGGGTGGCTCAGTTAGTTAAGTGTCTGCCTTCTGCTCAGGTCATGATCCCAGGGTCCTGGGATCGAGTTCCGCATGGGGTTTCCTGCTCAGTGGGGAGCCTGTTTCTCCCTCATCCCGCTCCCCTGCTTTGCTCATAATCTCTCTTGCTATCTCTCTCTTTCTCAAATAATACAATCTTTAAAAACAAAAAACAAAACACCTCAGTGCTTTCTTACTGGGGCGAATCCTGGCATAACTTTATTTCCCTTCTCAACCTATTTTCATGTTAATTCATGCATTGAACTAACATGTATTGATCATCTATTGCATTCCAGAGGCTGTTTTGGTTTCAAGGTCATTGTCTTGAAAGAGTTCCTTCCTTTTCTGGCCCATAAATGTTACACCATTGACCTGAAGCAACAAGTCTAGCCCTTCCTTGTTTTCCCAGCCATTCTCTCTGAGACCATTTGGGGTGTAACACTTCCTGCTGCTTTCCTACAATTCTCCACCACGGATTTCTATTTGTCCTCGGGTAAGTGCTCTTCCTTCCCATTTTTGTTCCTGCCCTTTTAAAGTCTGAGAACATCAGAGGATTTCCTGTGCGGCCTCTGGTTTTACTAGCCCCATTCCCTTTTCTTCTGCAGGAGGATCACTTGCAATTGCAGGCTCAGAGTGACATCCCAGCCCTCTGGAGACATCATTCATTTGAAAATCTTTGACCAGGACATCTGGCCTATCTCTCCTCCGATCTTTGGGGAAATCTGCTTCCCTAAAGTCTAGATTGTGTGCTTAGCTGCAAAACTTTCCTCATTCTTGGGTATCATGAGCTCCAAAATGGATTCTGGGTCCAGGCAGCCATGGACTTGAATCTTGGCACTCCCACTTATTGGCAATGTCACCTCACCAAGTCAGGGAACCTGCTTGTACCGAAGTCTCCTGATCTGTACAGAGGAGGGCTATTCTGAAGACTGTGTTTTCCAAAGATGGCCACACCAATAAATATACATGTGTGCCCCATCCCGTACGCTTTTCTTACAATGGGATGTAGAAACCTTCCTATCTGGGCAGGCAGAATGTTATGCAA
Organism: Mirounga leonina; assembly: GCF_011800145.1. Lineage (NCBI taxonomy): Eukaryota > Metazoa > Chordata > Mammalia > Carnivora > Phocidae > Mirounga > Mirounga leonina. The sequence goes on from NW_023270265.1 coordinate 37,732,357, forward strand.
CTTCTGAGAGTAAGGCATGCAAGGCAACACAAGACGCGCACTTTTGGAATAGGGTTCCCAGATTTCGCAAGTGGAAGTATAGAACACCCAGCTAAATTTGAATTTCAGAAAAACAACAAATAATTTTTTAGTGTCAGTATGTCCCAAATACTGCACAGGGCATACTAATACTAATAAAGCTTATTTGTTGTTTCTCTGAAATTTGAATTTGAACTGAGTGTCCTATATTTTATATGCAGAGTCCCCTGGGGAGCCCAGAGCCACCACGTAAGAAGTTTGACTCTCCTGGGGCGCCTGGGTGGCTCAGTTGGTTAAGCGACTGCCTTCGGCTCAGGTCATGATCCTGGAGTCCCCGGATCGAGTCCCGCATCGGGCTCCCTGCTCGGCAGGGAGTCTGCTTCTCCCTCTGACCCTCCCCCCTCTCATGTGCTCTCTCTCTCTCAAATAAATAAATAAAATCTTAAAAAAAAAAAAAAAAAGAAGTTTGACTCTCCTAAAGCTACTAGGTCTTCCAGTTGCTCAGTGTTTGAGCGTTCCCAAACCAGGCATCAAACATGTGTACAAAGAAGCCTTAGGATTATTCCTGCCTCAGCTACAGTCTTCCAGCAAACATGAACATACCCCAAGCCAGAACTCCTAGATGAACGCAATCAACCCTCAGAACCATAAAGGATGATAATAGATGATTATTATTGGTTTTAAGCTATTAAATTAGGGGGCAATTTGTTACACAGCAATAGATAACTAATATAATTAACTACTTCATAGGACTTTTGCACTGTTTATAGAAGTAAGGCCCTTAGCATAGCCCCTGGAACAAATATAATTCTCCCTTTTTCCCCCCAGCCCACACATAAAATCATTGATATACATGAGTGATGCCCCATGGTCTTTTTTCTCCAAGATTACTTTTATTTCCACAGAACTAATTTCTCTTTATTAGCTAGAACTGGATACTGAGGGTATGGGTTGTTTCCCCATGTTCTCAAATCTCTGGGAGATTAAACTGATAGCAAAGTAAGAAATGTCAGACACTCTATTCTAGCTGTGAGACCCCCCTAGCGGAAGTCCCCACACTGTGCATTATGCTCATGGCCCTTTGCCAATTCTGTGATCAGCTTTGGCAATCTCTTTATCTATCCATAATATGGTCCTACAAAAACCACTTCTGTTTTCTTTTTATCCTTACACAAAGACTCTGAGGTCCTTCTACCCACACCTTCATCAATTTCTATGAAGATGTTCACAAGTTATTATTTGTATGTTGGCTTGTTTTCTTTTCTTTTTTTTTTTTTAAAGATTTTATTTATTTATTTGAGAGAGAGAGAATGAGAGACAGAGAGCATGAGAGGGAGGAGCAGAGGAAGAAGCAGATTCCCTGCCGAGCAGGGAGCCCGATGCGGGACTCGATTCAGGGACTCCAGGATCATGACCTGAGCCGAAGGCAGTCACTTAACCAACTGAGCCACCCAGGCGCCCCTATGTTGGCTTGTTTTCATGTTTCTTCTCCTATTGTGTACTGACATCAATATGTCATGATTGTTACAGTCCCTGATGATCCAGTCCCTCCAGTGTCCTACAGATTGCTACCTACCCCATCCCACTTCAGTCAGGTCAATGACCCAATCGTACCCATTCCTCCCTCAATGTAGACTTAGACATGCTGATTATCATTCAAAGTAGAGGCACAGGATCTTATGGTAGGCTGCATAATAGCTCCCTACTCACCCAGAGATGTGCATGTTTAATCCTTAGAACCTTTGAAATGTTACCTTACATGGCAAAAGGGACTTTGCAGGCATGACTAAGTTAAGGACCTTGAGATGGAGAGATTATATTGAATTATCTAAGGGAGCCCAAGGTAATCACAAGGGTCCTTATAAAAGGGAGGCAAGAGAGTCAGAGAGAGATGGAGATGTGTTGATGAAAGCAGAGGTCAGCATGATGTGAGGCCATGAGCCAAGGACTGCAGTGGCCTCTAGAAGCTGGCAAAGTCAGAGAAATGGATTCTCCCTTGAGCCTCCAGAGGGAATGCAGCTCTGTGAACACCATGATATTAAGCCCACTGAGGCTGATTTTGGACTTCTGACCTTCAGAACCCTAATAAATTGGTGTTGTTTGCAGCCACTGAGTTTGTGGTAGTTTGTTGCAGCAATAGAAAACTAATGCAGACCTCCATGAGTCTTATGAAGTTACCCTTAGGTGGAGGGACCTGTTCAACCAGAAGGATCAGTCACATGTTTTAAGTGTATTTGTTTTATAATTATGACTGCATCTTCTTTCTTAAAGAGTTCGAGATGACACATTAAGAAATAGCCTCTCTATTTTTATTTGACCCAAATGAGCTATAGTTTGGGAGAAAAAAAAAAAAGAACAACAACTTAGGTGTGAGGATGGAGTACATTTAGAAAGAGGAAAAGAAACAGAATTCAATCCCATGTGTCTGCAGTTGCAGGTCTCTTACATTCGGGATTAAATCTGCCTCTGGTTTATAGTGAGAAAGATACAAGACAATCACTTGTCATAGACACTGCTGGCTTTCACCAAACCCACGTCCTCTTCTTTCCAGGCACTAGCTAGACAGCATTTCCCAACCCGCTTGCAGTGGGCGTGGCCTGGGACTGAGGTCTTGCCAATGGGATGTGAACGGATGATGTATGCCACACTCAAGCTTGTCCTTCCCCAAGCTTCCATGCATGTTTTTCTATGTTCTTTACCCTTCCATTGGCTTGATGCAGATCATCACAACCTTGAAAGCCACGTGTTGGATATAACCACAAAATGGAAGGATCCTGGGTCCCTGAATCACTGCTTGGAGAAGGATTACCAACCCATCAGGAACATCTGTTTTGGACTTGAAGTGAGTAAAAAGTTAACTTCTACTGTTTGGAGCAATTATTCATCTTGGAGTTGTTTATCATTGCAGCTAGCATTACTTTAAGGTAACACACAATGCAAATCCCAAATATTTGGGGTAAGCACAGCCTGTTTTGCAGACGGGTACGCCATAGGATCAATGCATCAGTAAGAAGCTGATTGGGGCTTACGTTTCACTGTGAACATAGCAGGTTTTATAAACATGCCTTGAAGAATGGTTCTTTGTAGGTTTTCCTGGCTCAGCCCAATCAAAGCCACTGCTGATGCAACAAACCCTTCTCTTGATGCATTACATAACTTGTATTAACAAAAACAGCATGGTTTTAGTATTTTCACTGTGGTCTAAATCTGAATGAGGAAATCATTTAATACCCTTGACTTTGTCAAAACACAGATCTCTGGACACAGCCATCTGAACATTCTTTAGTGTCTAAGAGAAATGCCACCCCACAAGTGTATACTTGTCTTGGGACCTAAGATGAGGGTGACCAACCACTCCAGTTCGCCTGAAACTGTGGGGATTCCTAAGATGTGAGACTTTGGGTTTTAAAACCGGGACAGTCCCAGGAAAACTGGGAAAAGTTGGTCATCCTACAGATACTGTTCTGCTAGAAACAAGTCTACATATATGGTTGGAAATCCAGAAGTGAACAAAGAAAAGGCACTTTTCCCCTCCTTCTACCAGGAAAGGCATACTCTCCATTTAGGAAACGATATGTTTCCTTAAGGCACCACGGACCAGGAAAATCCCAGAGTCTCTGATTGATCCAGTGATTGTGCCCATGCCTCGCAAAGGCCAAGGGCCAAGGCTGAAGTCAGATGGTTGGGCATGTGTCTTCAGCTTCTGGTGTATTCTCTCCCTTGCACAGTAGGGCAGGGAGTGAGAACAGTTCTAAAGCAGAAAGATAATACTACATAGGGAAGGTGGGTGCAGATGGCAGCAGGAGGAACTCTAACAGGAGGCAACAGCTGGGGTAGAGAGTGTAGGGGAAGAGTACAGCACCAGGCAGTGCCACCATCTGCTCATCTGCCCTAGGATTTCTTTTGTCGCCCAGCTAACTCACAAACACTTGCCACTGGATTAGCTCACATGGTGGTTCCTGGGATGCTGGGCTATTAATTCATCTGTGCGGTTCCCAACCCACAGTGCAGCCCACCTCACCTCAGGGACTTTGAGACTCATCCCTTTGACACTAACTTACAGGAGTAGAAGTTAACTGTTACCCTAATGAAAATCAGGTCAGGCAACATGAGGGAATGCAACTCCTAGTCTTCTGCCACTGTCACCATTTTGGTCATGTCCCATACTCTCTATACTATTAACTCTGGCAGATTCTTTCTTTGTATTGCTTCACTTTTTAAACTCAAATAATTCTATTTTAAAAGAAAATTGTGTTTCACCAACACACATGGAAAACCAGTATCCCTTGACAAAAGCATAATTAATCACAGAAAATCAAGTACAATGAAAGCAAAGCAGTGTTTTTCAATTCCTACTTGACATAATTTCAGATGGAAAGCTACAAGTCTGAAACCTGCTCTCTCTTGACTAAAAAGGGACATTAACAGAAGTTAGAGAATTGCTATAGATGTACTCGCACCATCCTGAGGCTTTCTCCCTAGTCAACTGAAAGAGAATGGGAGAAGAATACACTGTTCCCACTCTGGGATTCGCTGTTACTTAACCCTGTGTTCTGTATCACCAAAACTCATCTCACAAACAATCCTGGTGAATTTGATTTCCCTTTAAATGAATTATCTTAAATGGTCCTCCACACAGCCTGAGATTCCAAATCCTTCTCTCCCTAGTAAGCATATCTTCCCACTGAACAAGATAGGAATCCCACACCTTTTCCTCTCGGCTCTGTCCACACCCCAGCTCTCAACTGCCAATCTTGCCTCTTTCATGCTTTAGAAAAGAATAGTGCCACAGCAACTTCTTTCAAGATACATCTCCAAAAGCTCCCTCCTTCCCTGAAACAAAAGCAAAAATGAACTTCTGGGACTTCATCAAGATAAAAAGCTTCTGCACAGCAAAGGAAACAGTCAACAAAACAAAGAGGCAACCCACAGAATGGGAGAAGATATTTGCAAATGACACTACAGATAAAGGGCTGGTATCCAAGATCTATAAAGAACTTCTCAAACTCAACACCCAAAAAACAAATAATCAAGTCAAAAAGTGGGCAGAAGACATGAAAAAACACTTCTCTGAAGAAGACATACAAATGGCTAACAGACACATGAAAAAATGTTCATCATTAGCCATCAGGGAAATTCAAATCAAAACCACATTGAGATACCACCTTACACCAGTCAGAATGGCAAAAATGGACAGGGAAAAAAACAACAAATGTTGGAGAGGTTGTGGAGAAAGGGGAACCCTCTTTCACTGTTGGTGGGAATGCAAGTTGGTGCAGCCACTTTGGAAAACAGTGTGGAGGTTCCTCAAAAAGTTAAAAATAGAACTACCCTATGACCCAGCAATTGCACTCCTGGGTATTTACACCAAAGACACAGATGTAGTGAAAAGAAGGGCCATATGCACCCAAATGTTCATAGCAGCAATGTCCGCAATAGCCAAACTGTGGAAAGAGCCGAGATGCCCTTCAACAGATGAATGGATAAAGAAGATGTGGTCCATATATACAATGGAATATTACTCAGCCATCAGAAAAGATGAATACCCAACTTTTACATCAACATGGATGGGACTGGAGGAGATTATGCTAAGTGAAATAAGTCAAGCAGAGAAAGTCAATTATCATATGGTTTCACTTATCTGTGGAACAGAAGGAATAGCATGGAGGACATTAGGAGAAGGAAGGGAAAAATGAAGAGGGGGGAATCGGAGGGAGAGATGAACCATGAGAGACTATGGACTCTGAGAAACAAACAGGGTTTTAGAGGGGAGGGGGGAGCGGGGTTGGTTAGCCCGGTGATGGGTATTAAGGAGGGCACGTACTGCATGGAGCACTGGGTGTTATATAAAAACAATGGATCGTGGATCACCACATCAAAAACTAATGATTTATTGTATGGTGACTAACATAACATAATTTAAAAAACAAAACAAAACAAAAAAAGAATAGTGATTAGCTAGCAATCTCTCTCTCTGTCATTTCCTTCGTCCTCATTAATGAACAAGTGCACTCCTGTCTCTAATGTTAAGAGAAACTCCCTATTTCATCCACCTCAGCCACTTCCCCATTTCTCTGCTCTTTCTCACATCCGAACTTCTCAAAGGAATTGTCTATACACCCACTGGATCCACCTCCCTTTCACTCCTTAACCCGTGGTAATCCAATTCTACTCTTATCTCCCTGTCATTCTACTGAAATTGCCCTGATCAAGACCTCCAGCTTCTTCTTCCCTCCCTCCCTCTCAAGGCATTCTTCTCTCTTGGCTCCTGTGACTCCCATGTTCTTGGTTTGCCTTCTATTCTATCTCTGCCTCTTTGGAATCCCTTTTGCAAGACCCTTTTCTTCTATCCCACCTCTCAATGTCTAGGAGTAATGCTTGATTCATCCTCTCTCCCTCATCTTTCTCAATTCCACTTCTACAGCTACTCCCAAAATATATCCCCAACCCATCCTCTTCTCAGATCTACACTGCCACCTCCCTAATCCAAGCCACCATCATCTCTCTTGTGGATTGTTGAATGGCCCTATATTTCCAATACTTCAGAGGTATCTTCTTCAAACGTATCATATCACATCCTCCCTTGAAACCCATCTGTGGCTTCCTGCTGAACACAGAACAAAACCCAAAATCCTTATTACCAAACCTCCAGAGCTCTACAAGATCCATCTCTGCCCACCTCTCCAATTCCATCAAATGTCCCTCTCTTGATCTCTCTCCAAGTACCTTGAAATTTCCACTGGCTTTCAATAAATGAATGGATTTGAATGAATGAATATAATGAATGAATGAATGAAATGCCAAAACTTATAAGAACATAAACCTTGATAAAGTAAACCTTTTCAGATAAAAGGTTTCTAGAAGAATTAAAGGCTTTACAGGGAAAAATACATATAAAAATAAGAGTATAGTCTTAGAACTAATGAAAAGTATCTGTTTAAAATTTTCCCAAAGCTACCTGGGTGACACGTATACTTGAAAATTGCTACTAAACTCCTTGTTTGAAAAAGCGTTTACATTGCCCTACACAAGGAGAGAATCTTACCTATTTCAAGTTAATTGGTTCATACACCATAAATACACACACACACACGTACACACATACCCCTGGAAACACTGTTAATATTCCTAGGAAGGAAAAGTAAGAGGGACCTGTGCCCATAAAGAGAAAGCTCTTTCTCATTATAATTTAGATGATAGTCACATACTACATCTTCTGGGTGTAGACATGGTGATTAGGTGGTCTAAGATCTTATTTCAGGCCACCACAAATTACTATGACTTTAAGCATCCCAGTGTCTCTACCTAACTTTGTCTGCCCTCCTTTAAGGGGTGCTATCATTATAAGCCATATAATTTCCAAGTTGTCACATGATGTTATTTTGGAGAGAGGTGTCACATACATAAATACAAATCAATATAGAAAACTCTGGTACTGAGCAGTGAGAGAGACTTGCATGTCCTAGGAGTGTCTCAATCAACAGCCTTAATAGGGTAAACTAGAGTCACAGTAAGAGTTCTAAGGGTTATCTGCTTGAGTTATATATAACTACATGCTGGGTCAAATGTTTAAGAAAAAGGTTAAACAGTTACCATATGACCTAGCAATTCCACTCCTATGTTTCTACCCACAAGAACCAAAAAAATATCTCCACACAAAGATTTGTATGCAAATGTACACAGCAGCGTTATTCGTAACAGCCAAAAAGCGGATAAACCCACACATCCATCAGATGATGTATGGATAAATAAAATGTGATATATTCATATAATGGAATATTATTCAATCACAAAAAGGCATGAAAAACCAATACATGCTACAACCTGGATGAAACTGGGAAACAATATGCCAAGTGCAAGAAGCCAGATCACAAAGGACCACATACTATATTATTTCTATTTATATGAAATATCCAGAATTGGCAAATCTATAGAGATAGAAAGTAGACTGGTGGTTGCCTAAGGCTGGAGGTGATGTGGGGTTAAGGGGAGATTAGGAAGTGATGGCTAAGGGATATAGGGTTTCTTTTGGGGGTGATGAAAATATTCTATAATTGACCATGGTGATGGTTGTACAACTCTGTAAATACACTAAAAGCCACTGAATTGTAGATTTTAAATGGATGAATTATATATGAATTACATCTCGACAAAGTTAAAAGCAATAATCATAAACTACTTTCCCTAAATCATTTCTTCTTCCCAGTTTTAAAGGAAGCTTTAGCATGCTAAATTAAATCAATAGATGGATACTGCTTTGTTAAACGCCACCATAAATATTTAGATTTTTTTGACGACATGAAAATCAATCAACAAAAGTTGACTAAACAGTTGATGTTTATAACCTGGTGGATTACATTCCTAAAACTTTTATTCATGTGTTGATTTGTAATGACCTTCCTTGGTCAGCTCCCAGGATGGACATTTAATTTTAGCAGGGGTTCACCATTTTAAGGTGAGGCATTTTCTGTGCTTTTGGGGGTTTCCCTAGCTATTTCCAGAAGAGAGACTTGTTAGAGGAATTCCATGGCCTCTCCCCACTGGGTATCCATTTCTTTTTAAATATTTACTATTTAAAATTTTTTAAATATTTTTTAAATATTTAGATTTATTCCCTACTTGAATAAAATGTCACGTTGATTAAAAATTTTGTTCTTACAATGGAGGTGTTCAGTCACCATAGCAAATAGCCTTGATCTTGTACTTGTCACCCACTCAGCTGTAGCTAAGCTTTCTGGTATGGTCTGAACTTGACCTTGAGACAATGACAGCGCAAGTGTGTTAGTTTAGTGTCATGCCAGAGCTGTGACCAACAATAGCCATAATTGTGTCCAAACAGTCTCAATATTCAACAATGTCAAACGAGACTCTCAAGGGTGCATTGTGCTGGTAGAACTGAATTTGATAACATTGGCTGCTCTTTCTAGCAAGTGTTCTAGATTAGTCTTTATTTTAAGGTTTTGTTTTTTTAAGTTCCTCTGTAAGGGTATTTTATATTTCAATCTTGTAGTCTCTGCTTTCAAAGTAGATAATCATTTTAATCGCCTAGTTGCTTCCATTTTGGCTAAGGAAAGTGATTTGTTTCCAAACTTTTCAAAGAACATGGTGCTTTTCCTAGACCCAGGGTGACTTTCTTAAAGAATGCCCAAGAACATATTACCATTATTATTTAATTTAAAAAAATATTCCTCAGCCATTGCAAACAAGTGTTTTACTTGGTGGTGATAGATTTTAATAACTCTGAGTTAAATTCTTGCTACACAATAGTACATTGATTCATGTAGTGCACAAGATAGACAAGTCACACTAAATATTCTAAATATTCCAAGAGAAGACGCTTAGGCCAATGATAAGGTTTATATTTACAAAACACAAATGTAACAATTCCTGCAGAATCCGAGGTACTGTTCTCATCAGGAAAAATGATAACAAGCAGTATAAAATAACACTTGTATTGAATTGCTGCCCTAATTTTCCTTTTGTAATAATGCCCGTGATGCTAACACCAGGAAGTATGTCACTGGCTTTTATTTTGTTTGTGGTTTAAGTATCCCATACAATAGCAAGCTGGGAATGCACTTTATTGGGGAAGAAGAGTAATCTAGTTCTTTCCGCAAAACTCAAACCAAGATGAATTCAAAGTTCCCCAGAATAACTGCCCTGTAGATTATAAACAAGCCCTGGAATTCCAGGCATGAATCACTCACCTTTTTGAGTAAGCAATCAGGAACTCTAAAGCTTTGGAGAATGGGGGCTGCTGGAGGCTTGGGAGCAGAAGGGTCTATGCAACTTTGGATTGGTGCAGGGGACAGGTAGTGAAACCTTTAATTAGAGAAAAAGTGTCAATACAACAGTGAGTGACCAAAGTCAGACACAAATTCTATTAAAAGAAGCAGGTGGCTGCATTGCCACCTCTAATTGTTGACAAACAAAATAAGTGATGCACCAAGCTGATGTCTCTAGGAGCAGTGGGCTGGAAACTGCCACTCAGCAATGCTCTTAACCTACAAGACAACTGCAGACCTAGGACAAGGGTCAAGGGCTTCTGGGCCTTTGAAACTGCCCTGAGAGTACTGCACTCGACTCCTTTGAGCACCAAAACTAACCCATCTCTTTCTTTCTCTCCATTTCTTTCTTTCTTCTTTCTTTCCTTCTTTCTTTCTTTCTTTCTTTCTTTCTTTCTTTCTTTCTTTCTTTCTTTCTTTC
>NW_023270265.1:37742590-37797902 GCF_011800145.1 Mirounga leonina
TCCTTCCTTCCTTCCTTCCTTCCTTCCTTCCTTCCTTCCTTCCTTTCTTTCTTTCTTTCTTTCTAGAGTGCACGTTGCAGGGGAGGGGTAGGTGGAGGGGGAGAGGCAGAGAGAGAGGGAAGAGAGAATCGCAAGTAGGCTCCATGCACCCAGTGCAAGCCCAATGCAGCTTGATCTCACAACCCTGAAACCATGACCGGAGCCAAAATCAAGAGTTGGATGCTTAACCAACTGAGCCACTGAGGCACCCCTCACTTTCTTTTTAAGAAAATTAGTAACATTTAACTTTCCTGAATATAAAAATAACTTACATTACGCCTTATAGAAAAAAAACAAAACAAAACAAGAAAGTATAAGGAAAAAAATCAAATTACTTATAATTTTTCTGCTCTGAAATAATCATACAATATGAAAAAGAATAACACTAAAATTAACATTTTAGTATTTTTCCTTAAAATAATTTTCTATACAGGTATGGTCATAAAAAATTAGAACCATGATAAATATCCAGTTTTGTATGCTGCTTTTTCACTCAACATTATATTGTGAGCATTTCCTCACATCCTTCAATATCCTTAGAAATGTGATTTTTAATGGCTGTATAATATTCTATTGTATGGATATACCATGATGGACCTAACTATATCTCTACCTTAGACACTTAGATTGTTTGTAGCTTTCTCATTATCATAATAGTTCTGTGATGAACATTCTTCCTAACTTAATTTTAACAACCTACAGGGGAAACTTTGTGTTCAGTGTGGACAAAATTACTCACATGGTAAGAAAAGACACACCACTGCATTATTAGGAAGAAGTTTCAAAAGAGTGTGTCCATCAAAGGTTTAGACATGTGTGCTCTCAGAGGGAGCAGCTCCACTGAATAAGTACACAATCATCCTTCATTTGCTCACCATTTCAGGACTTGACTCCAACTGGTCTGGAACGATGCTGGTTACAACACAGATCAGACAACAATCAGCTCCCCCTTATCACATCACTATGTCTCACCTACTTACAGCAGCATAGAAACTTCATGATAAGGAAGCATCAAATCACATTTGTTCGATGCTCAATGACCGTGACAAAATGATGAAGGAAGGAAAGGAATCTGTTCCCCACGGCCCTTTGTTTTTTATTGTAGCAAAACATACATAACATAAAATTTCCCATTTTAACCATTTTTAAGTATATAATCCAGTGGCATTAAGTGCACACTGTTGGGCAGCCATCACCGTCATCCATCTCCAGAACTTTTTCATCTTGCAAAATTGAAACTCTGTCCCCATTAAACAACTCCCATTCCCCTCTCCCCTCAGCCCCTGGTGACCACCATCCTACTTCTGTCTCTGCAAATGGGACTATTCTAGGTACCTCATATAAATGAAATCATACAACATTTGTCCTTCCGTGTCTGGTTTCTTTCAGTAGGCACATTTTCAGGGTTCATCCATGGTGTAGCATGGATCAGAATTTCATTCCTTTTTAAGGCTGAATAATATCCCATTGTATAGATAGACCACCTTTGATTATCCATACCACAAATATTGATGAACATTTGGTTATTTACCTGTTGACTATTGTGAAAAATGCAATTATTCACACACTTGAACATTCATGTGCAAGTAGCCATTGGAGATTTTGCTTTCAATTCTTACGCATCTACACCTAGGAGTGGAATTGCTGGGTCATAGGGTAAGTCTATGTTTAATTTTTTAAGGAATTGCCACAGCACTGTACCATTTTACATTCCCACCAACAACATAGGAGGGTTCCCCTTTCTGCACATCTTCATCAATTCTTGTTATTTTCCTTCTTCTTCTTCTTTTTTTTTTTTAAATAATAGCCACCCTAAAGGGTATGAAGTGGTATCTCATTGTGGTTTGGATTTGTGTTCCCCTCATGACTAATGACATAGAGCATCTTTTCATAGGGTCATTGGTTAGTTGTGTATCTTCTTCAAAGAAAGGTCTATTAAAGTCCTTTGCCCATTTTTGAAATGCATTCCTAAAGGAGTCTACTTTTGATGGGACAGACAGACACTCAGCATCAGAGGGCTTTCCACCCACAGCATTTGGTAGTAGGAACAGATATTGATTCCCCAAAAGCACAATTAAGAAGGGGGTTATTATGAGGCAAAGAGAGCCTCTCCTGGGATCCTAGTACAGGAAGTTTAGCGGGCCTCCAGGGACCTGGAAAGGCGGCAGACTGCTACCCTGTCCATGTCCCTCTCTCTGGGGTGGGTGTCGTCCTGTCTCTGCCTCTCCTTGCACGTCTGCCCTCCCTGTGTGAGGCACATAACCTCTGCTTCCCACCCTCAAGCTAAGCAGCTGGCTTCCCAGGACACATGCCCAAGCCTCATCTTCACATGACCTTAGGGCTCCAGGGGCCCCAGTAAACTCTAGCTTCTCTGTCCCCATTCAGCATTTCTCCTCTGAGGTCAGGAGCCCCTGTGACCCAATCAGCTGGGGCCAAAGGGCCAATCACATAAGGCAAACATTGCCAAATTGGCCCCTGCCTTCGATGAGGGCTGTGGGTGGAGAGTAACTTCAAAGAAGGGCATACCGGGGCACCTGGGTGGCTCAGTCGGTTAAGTGACTGCCTTCGGCTCAGGTCATGATCCCAGGGTCCTGGGATCGAGTCCCACATCAGGCTCCCTGCTCTGCAGGGAGCCTGCTTCTCCCTCTCCCACTCCCCTTGCTTATGTTCCCTCTCTCGCTGTGTCCCTCCATCAAATAAATAAATAAAATCTTTAAAAAAAAAAAAAAAAAGACAAAGAAGGGCATACCGGAGGGTAGCCATGATGGCTATGCTCAGCAACTGGAGGAAAATTTCAAAGCTTTTCAACAATCTAATATTATATTATTTATTATGGCCATTTCTCAAACACCCAAGAGTATTCTACACTTGATATTATTTACCTTCAGCTTGACGTCTTTGTCTTTCAGGGCAGTGCAGCTGAAATGCCCAAAAGGCACCATTCAAGGTGGATATGACAGAGGTGTGTCCAATGCTAAGGACAGTTCATAAGCTTGTGACTGCACTTCAGTTCCCAAGGCTGAGAAGTGATCTAAACATGGCAAAATGGCTTGGTACAGAATATTTCTATATGAATGTGCTGTCGGCTGGTCTCCCTGGCGTTCAGTGTAAGCTATATTCTCTCCCCATCTTTTCATTTGGTTCAAAAAGAAAAATGGCAACCATTAGTTTGAGAGTAATCAGCACAGGTAGAAGGGGAACAGCACAGCGTTTAAGAGCAGTCCCCTAGAGTCAGCCTTGGGGGGGCCCAGATACCCCTGGAAGACATGAGATTTTAATTATTATTTACAGGACACTGCTGACCCATAGTGCAGCTAGTAAGAGATGACGTCTTGTAATTAGGACCAGAACCTATTGCAGGTGAATGCCTCTGTTTGAAATGTAAGCCCCGGGTGAGTCATGAATGCGCTCACTGTTTGCCCCAGCCCCTCCATCTTTGGCTGTTCACGTTAATCTCAGAAAGGAGAGAACAGTCCTGTCTTTCCTTGTTGTCAGGGGATGACAGATCCAGCCAAAACCCCTTTCCCATTAGATGGTGCCTCAGGAGAGAAACCTGGTGAAGGATAAAATGGGGGCTGCAGACAATCAAACAGTGAGAGAACTTCAAGACGACACCTAATGGCAGGTGCACTCGGAGGATGTGTTTCCCCCAGGATGGAGGGAATGAGGTGGGAACGCACATTGTATTGTTGATTACCACGCCTTTTTAAAAAATATTAACAGGGCGCCTGGGTGGCTCAGTTGGTTAAGCCACTGCCTTCGGCTCAGGTCATGATCCTGGAGTCCCGGGATCGAGTCCCGCATCGGGCTCCCTGCTGAGCAGGGGGTCTGCGTCTCCCTCTGCCCTCTTCCCTCTCGTGCTCTCTGTCTCTCATTCTCTCTCTCTCAAATAAATAAATAAAATCTTTAAAAAAAATAAAATAAAATAAGATAAAAAATATTAACAGACTTCATCTTTTAGAGCAGTTTCGGTTTAAAAGAAAATTGAGTAGACAGTACAGTACTACCCTCTCCTCATACACGGTGTCCCCCATTAGTAACATCCTGCATTAGTGTGACACACGTGTTACAACTGAAGAGCCCATATTAATACAGTATCTTTAAAAGATGTCCATAGTTCACCTTCATTTTTCTAGTGTGTTGTCTATGTTACAGGTTTTACCAAATGCAAAATGTCATGTATCCACTATTATCATACAGAACAGTTTCACTGCCCTAAAAATCCCCTGCACTCCACCTAGTCACCCCACCCCCTCCTTGAACCACTGGTGACCACTGAGCTTTTTATTGTCTCGATAGTTTTGCCACCATGCCTTTTTTAATGAAAACTTCTGGAACAGCAGGGAACATCCATCAACGTGGGATTAGAAGAGCAATGGCCTGGGTTTACTGAGCCCATCCTTACTTTGTGCCAGGCAATCTGCCGACATTAGCACACCTAATTCTCAAGATAACATAGCAGCTGTTCTTATCTCTTTCTAAAGATAAGGAATTAAGGCTTAGAGAACTGGCCAGGAGGGGCATGGACATGGGCCCAGAACACAGACTATAGAGACTGCACTTAACCTCTGCACTACTCACCCTGATTTCGGACTATTCTAAAATAAACAGCATGACCATCTTTTTCCTCTGGCACCAAATGAAATGATAGGAAGATGTTATGATTTGCTATTATTATTATAGATCTGTTCCACTGGCCTTAAAATCTACAAGCTTATTCAGAATATAACATGTACACAGGGAAAATAACCACACTTTTCTTTGTCTTAAAATGAAGTTACTTAGGGGTGCTTTGGGTGGCTCAGTCAGTTAAGCATCTGCCTTCAGCTCAGATCATGATCTCAGGGTCCTGGGATCAAGCCCTGCATCTGGCTCCCTGCTCAGGAGGAAATCTGCTTCTCCCTCTCCCTCTGCCCTGCCCCCCACCCCCATTTGTGCTCTCTCTCTTTCTCTCTCTCTCAAATAAATAAATCAAATCTAAAAAAAAAAAAAAAAAGAAGTTACTTAGCAAAAATAGCCAAAATGGGACCATATCAAACTCAAAAACTTTTGTGCATCAAAAGATACAAACAGGGGGTATAGCTCAGTGGTAGAGCATTTGACTGCAAAAGATACAAAGAGGAGAGTGAAAAAGCAGGCTGCAGAATGGGGAGTGAACCCCATCCCTATTCATCAATCCAGCTTTTCCCAGTTCCTGGTCTTAGTTTGAAATTACTGGAAAATCAAGGGTTCTCCGCATTGTGCTGTTTCTGAGAGGCAGAACTGGCCCAGCTTGCTAAAGCTGTTTCCTTCATTTTTAACTTTACAATCCCAACCTTTCCCAATTGGGGGCTGTTGTGAGGTGCTGTGACCATTTCACCTCTTTCCCAAAGATCAAGAGTCAGGTGAACAACCGTGGCTGGAAGGGCTGTGTGGCCAAACACGGGGAGGGACAGAAGTCACCGAGGTCACAGTAATGGGCGGTACCAGCCTGAGCCCCATGTTTCTGAAGCACAAGATCCTGTCTAGGGTGGAAGAAATTATGAAGCTAGAGGAAAATGTTGAAAATGGGAATCCACCAACGCGGCAGGCTTTACTCAAGATTTTTTAGGCTAAACGCTGTAGGAAAGAGCAGCGGATGGGGGCACCATATTGCAGGGAGCACCGTGGAACTCAGTCCAATGCGAGGAAACTCACAAGCTCCAAAATCACGTAAACGCAACTGGGGAAAATGTGAAATAATTTGTTGTGGTTGAGAGCAGTTAAACTTGTCACACACACTAATGAGTTCAGGATACCCAAGAAACAGACCTCCAGCCAAATCTGGCAGCAGCCAGAGGCCAGAAGCAACAGCGCTTCTCCCAGGAGCAGAATTCAGGACTAACAAGGGCTCAGGGACTTTTCCAAAAGAGTTGTCTTGGATGAGCCAGGGAGGGGGTCGCTCCGGTCAGCCACGACGGCGGGAAGAGTAAGCAGGAGGCTTTGATGCCTGGACAGAATCAGCCATCAAGTGTGGTCAGGCTCCCACATTCATGGCATTCCTCTCTGCCTTCTCCCCCCACCCCCACCCCCACCGCCTTCCTGAGCCAGATGCCCATCACCTCCCATCTGCTGCCAGAGGCAGCTTCCATCTGCCACATGACTCCCCTGCTCACAAACCTCCAGGGACTCCCCACTTCCTCCAGATAAGCCTCCAACCCCTCAGCTGCTCCCCCACGGGTCTCTCAGACCAACTTCCCACAGCTGCCAGGTCATTCTCACTGTTTCCAGGTCGCATTGTACAATTCCATGAGCATCTCAGGGCATAACAGTTTTTCCGTGACCGTTGGCTGGATGGGTACCACCAACCTCACATGCTATAGAGTCATCAGACTCGGGTTGGAATTTCAACTCCACCACTTAATAGCTTTGTGATCTCTGGTCAGTTAACTAACCTCTCTGAGTCCTACTTTCAATTTTGGAAAATGGGGGCAAGGGTGTCTTCCTCATAGCTCATTTCAAGTATTAAGTGAGACAAAGTATGTCAAATGCTTAGTCAGTAATTACTTCTCAATAAATGTCTTTTAAAAAAATCCCTCTCCTGCTTATCTGAAAGCCACCTCTGTCCAAGCATTTGTCACCCTCAAGAATTAGGGACAGAGAGAAGTACCACCAAATAAAGGATCTGGGTGGCACTGACGAAAGGAGCTGTTTTGTTATAGTGTCCGGCTTTAGTTATTTCATAAGAAAGACAGCAGAGAGAAAACAGGCTAGAGAAGGAATTTTTAAAGGACTGGACGAAGAGGAAAGAAAAACAAACCAAAGATAATTATTGATTCCAAAAGAATTGGAGACACAGCCCAAGTGCTTGGTCTTCCAGGGAGATCATAAAACCTGCTAGGTTCTTACGTGCTTCAGCTACTCCAAGAGAAGTATTATCAAATCCAAGGGCAGTAAATTTTGAATAACTGAGGGCACATTTGCTTTATGAGGTTGGGCTTGTTCTATTCACCGGGAAGCAAGGAAAATTCCTCTCGCTGTCATCCCTTCTGCCACCCACCTCTGCCAAACCACAGGGGCCTGGCTTCCTCGTTACACAGGACTTGCCCGGAGGACTGTCTTCCAAGCCCTGGTGGAAATTAGATGAACAAGGGTCAGAGCGGTATCTGTGTTGCTAAGAAGGTCCTCACACCCTCTGTCTACCACCACCCACCCCCAGCTCAGCCCCCATATGGTTCTCCCATGCCCCAGTCCTCCTGGATGGAAAGCATTGTCCTCTCCCTCTTTATCCCAAAGTGTTAACATTTTGTGAAACTTTTTTTTAAGTTGCAAGATGCAACCCATGAGTGTTGGCAAAATCCGTTCAGTGGATTGCAATCAATTTTTTTTAATGAAACAGAAAACATAGTGCACCACACGCAGTATTGTTAAGTACCATTTGACAAAACTTTTGTCTCAGTTATTTATATATGGTAAGATGTATTTCTCACTGTGGGTCTCAGTCGAAAATGTTCAAAAAACTGAGTTGGGTACCTATGCAAAACTGGTTATAATCTTCATGTTTGACTCCTTTTTCCTATCTACTACTGCACCTACCTTAACACAAGGAAAGGTCCATGGAATACTTATGCATGGGTGAATGAGGAAGGGTGGGGTAGCTAGAGCCAGTACTTGAAGAGTAAGGAAACAGATATAGTAAGAGAAAAAAAAGTAAGAGTGTCTTTGGGCAAATTTCTCTTGCTTTTGGGAAGAGTTGACTCATCTCAAGTCTCTAAGATCTGGTTCATGTGGCATAACCGAAGTCTTAATCGGACAAACTATCCACTTAGTAATGTCCCCCTTCCAGATGTGCTTTTATATCGTGTGGACCTAATATAAGTCTATTTTAGAACGGGGCAGTGACATGAACAATTCAAAATCAAGAGTGGATCAAATTGCCATTTCATCATGAGTGTCATGTTTTGCTTAAAGTTTTCAGTGACAGAGTGCATATTATAGCAAAAACTGGAAAAGATCTCAATGGTCATTGGCTGATGACGAGATTAACAAAATGATCTATCCATACAGAGGAACACTCCTCAGAAATAAAAAGGAGCTAATTACTGATTCATGAAACAACATGAATGAACCTTAAAAACATGATGCTAAGTGAAAGAAGCCAGACACAAAAGACAACATATTGTATGATTCCATTTATGTAAAATTCCTAGACAAAAAGAAGATCAGTGGTTGTCTGGGTCTGTGGGTGGGAGCAGGGATTGACAGAAAATGGGCCTGAGGGAACTTTGGGGGTGTTCTATAACTGGATTATATTGATGGTTGCACAACCGTATGAACTTACTAAAACATGCTGAACTGTGCACTTACAACAGGTGGGGTTTATGCCATGTAAATTATACCTTGATGGAGCTGTTGGGAAAATCACAGGTGCTTTGAACGCCTCCCTAGCTGGACAGTACAGAGAAAAGTCCCCTTATACTTCCCAAGTGTTGCTTTATTTCTTGGAAAAGGATCTGGATTTCTCTTTAAGTCAGACGGTTATATAACCTGGCCACTTCCAACCCTTTTCCATGACTATGGACAGAACATCAATGTCCATCTGCCTGCTGGTCAGCTTCGTGGGCCTGGGAGACCATACAATACCAACTGGTATGCAGAAACTTGTTGATCACTCGGCAACAGGGATGCCAGGGAGGAAATAATTCCCTTGAAGGCCCTTCTATACTGTTGTGCTCTTCTGCAGACAGGATGAAGGGTCCTTTCTATGCTGCCCAAATCAGCAGCAATTGTCAAAACACCAGACCAGTATAATAAATTTGTGGGCTTTTGCTTCCCCGAATAACTCACTGGACATTGAAAGTACTGAGCAGTAAAATATTTTCAACTTTGTAACCTAAAATCATACATCTATTCAAAGCTAATGATCAAGACAGACAGTATTTTTTGTTTTTAAAGATTTTATTTATTTATTTGACAGAGACCGCGAGAGCAGGAACACAAGCAGGCGGAGTGGGAGAGGGAGAAGCAGGCTTCCCGCTGAGCAGGGAGCCCGATGTGGGACTCTATCCCAGGACTCTGGGATCATGACCTGAGCCGAAGGCAGCTGCTTAACAACTGAGCCACCCAGGCGTCCAAGACAGACAGTATTTTGAGGAAAAAAAATTGCTATTTTCCTTTGTACTGTTCACATAATGAAGGAATGTATCTTAGACATCTGCCACATTGTCCTGCTCCTCTTCCAAGTCCTACCCTGAAACTGGGCTAAGTGTGTGATAAGTCCTGCATAAATACTTGTTGATTTGATTGATTCTTTGTCTGCTTCAGTGACAATGGCCAGATTAGAATTGATGGGACAATTTCTGCAAAGCTGGAATGGAACGCCATGTACACCGTTGTCTCAGTAAATTGATTGATGATGATGTGTTTTCTAATGATCCCTTTCCAATCTCAAACTTCCAGAACCTCTCAAATCCAAACCAGGAAAATAAATTTTTTTTTAAGCTTCACAATATTTTAACTCCCATCAGTTCATGCCAAAATTGCAGACCGAATCCAAATAGGTGAAAGTTATTATAACTTAGAGTTATATGACAATCAATTTCAGTTTTGCTGATGTTTAAAACAGACAAGTGCAGAATTCAATTTTTTGTTTGTTTAAAAAACAAAAACAATGGCACCAGAGTTTCTATGCAGTTTGAAATTCTAATTCAAAATAGCCAAAGTATACATGGCTAAATCCTTGGCAAAAGGCACAGAAGACAAACTAAAATGAACAATAAATCGCAACTTGATAGTGAACGGGGGATAACATTTATGCTATTTTTTAACTTTTCTGAGTATTTCTTTCAAAAACCCATTCCTGGCTGCCCTGGACAGCCATCTTAGATAAAGGGAGAGTAACACAGATGGCCCCCATCCAGCCTGCTCAGCGGCTGAACGTGAAAATGATCCCTGGGCTCCCTCCACCAGGATCGTCAGTGACCAAGCATGCAGCAAAGGGCCCTCCCTCACTTGAAGTGAAGACAGCCTGTTAGGGAGAACTTTCTCCATTAAAGGCTTCAAGCCACGGAAACATTCTCTCTGGAGATGAGGAATGTGGGCTAGAACGAGAGGCAAGAGCCACCTACTCACCAGAGTTATTCTGCCCGAAATGATGAAACTCAGGCTCAAAGTCCCTTGCTCTCAAAATAAATAATTCAGAGAGAGCTGGAAACAGCATCTCTTTCCACACACCTGTTGTTTATTTCTGTCGTCTTTATTTGGTATTTACTAAAAGTCTGCTATGTGGCCAGCCCATGTGTAATTCACTGAGTTTTGAGTATGTCTCCCTTTTGACTGTGTCCAACTCTCAGTGCTTTGAAAGGTCCGTGAGGGGTAGAATTGAGTCTTTCCATCTTTGTTGCCTTGGCCTCCAGCCCAGGGCCTGGCAGAAAGTATGCATTCAATTAATGTTGGTTGAATGGATGGATGGGTGGATAGACAGATGGAGGGGATGGTGGGTAGGTGGGTGGATAGATGGATGGGTGATGGATGAATGGATGGATGGATGAAGAGAGAGACGAGTCAATAAGTCTCCCCCACTTTTGAGGTCCTACATGTCAAGGTGCCCTGGTATACAAGTGTTATATCAATGCATGGCATTATCATTAAGTTCCAGACATCCATCTGTTTTGATGATACGCACGGTGGGAATACGCAGAGAAAAGGTCCCATGCTTCACTGATGCCACATGTAGAAAGCTCTTTGCCAAGTGCACTATTTATCACCTGAAAACTACTCTTCCTGATATCTTATTCCATTTATATATTCGGCTCAGAGTGTAAGATTCTATTTTTTGAATTAAAATGTGATAAGAGACATTTCAGTTCCCAGAGTCTCTTCTCTGTCTGTAGGTCAGAAGTTATTGGCTAGAGTCCCAGCATCTCCCTTGAGCTATTGCTCCTGCTGACCAAACCTCCATAGCCTTCAAACCAAATGATGTCATATTCATTACGACGCATTTTTCTCTAACAGTTGGCTTGCATCTATGTATGCGCAGATATCTTTGATTTCCCAGTGCTATTGGCAAACAGGTGAGCAAGTTTTAATTCCACATGGCGAGTGCCTCACAGAGGGGTTTTGGTGATAATACTAATGAAAAATGTGTTGGCATTTGTCGGACTACTGGTAACTACATGGTTTTGTGGTATATTATAAAATGTGATATATAATCACTGACAGAACAATGTCTCAAAGGGACACTGTACTTCTCTAATGGAAAAAAATTATGGTAATAATTACTATTCATTAAGTACCCACCAAACGCCAGGCATTAGGCAGGGCTCATACACACATGAGCTTATTCATTTCAGGTTAGAGTCCTAGGAAGTAAGCAATGCTATTTCCATTCTGCTGATGACATAATTAAATCTCAGAAAAACGAACTGAACTGCTCAAGGATCTGTAACTAGTAAGAGGTGAGGTACGGCCTAAACCTGAGTCCAGCCTGTGTGTTTTCTACTCTGCCACTTGGGTTAGACACTTCTAAGGAGACCATATTTCTCTTGTTCATTTCTTTTGCTTATTACACAGGATATCGTGGTACTGCTCATGTCTAAAAACCATGCCAGAGTTATTATGGTTTTGAGTTTAAACACACACACACACACACACACAAGATCAGATGTGAAGATTTACTTCAACCTCAGTACAGTGTAACCTCAAAAAAAAAAAGAAAACAACCCTTAATCTTTCAAGTGTCGATTTCCACAAGATGCATATTCATGCAGGCTCTGAAATGACGAGGTAGAATGAGTCTAGTTGATCACTTCCAGAGCAGTAGGTCTTGGCCCCAATCACAAGGCTGGAGGGACAGTGAGATAGGACATCACAGCCCTTGACAATTCTTTGCTCATATTTGAGTGCCTTTAATGTGAATTCGGGGCACATTTACAACAGCTCTGGGTTTTTTGTTGTTCTTTTTTTTTTAATGGAGTTTTTAACACAGAGGCAAATAGGAGGTGACCGCCAGCTGGGCTGAAACCTACAGTTGATCTGAAAGGTCAAAAAGCCTCCTATGTTCAACAGATGCCATCCCTCCCCCATTCCTTCACAGCCCGTGCAATGGTGACCCCAGTGTGTTGTGGTGATGCCAAGGTGCCAAGATGGCTCTAGGGCTCATCGGAGGTCAGCCTTCCCCGTGTTCCTCATTGGCCCAATAGGCACAGAGCTTGTGGTTTACCATCTCCGTGAGCACTCAAGGCCAAGGCAGACTGCCCAAGACTGAGAACAAAAGAACAGCCAGCTGCCCAATGCTGCAAGACTCTCAAGTCAGCGCCCACCTCCCCAGGTAGCACGCATGTGCCTCCCCACAGAAAACCTACAAAGACTTCCCCATGCACCTTCCTCCTCTCTCCCTTCACATCAGTACCCCCTCAGCCCCACCTTTTCTGCAGTCATGCAGACAGATTAATCCTAAAACGCAGCAGTAATTTCTTCCTTGACGAATCGCCCCTTCTCCACCCCACCCTATAACCTGGCTCGGAGGTAATTTCCTAATTCTCTCTGACAAGACAGCTTGCTCTTGATGGGGATTAAAGATTATTTTTAACCTGAACCGCACACCAGGAAATGATGCAATCATTTCTTTGGGCTGGCTGAATGGTTCCTCTTTTTTAGTCTTTGAATTAACATGATCCTGAACTCTCTGTCATTTCTGGCCTTTGTGAGTACTTTCGAAATCACAGAATAAAGTCCGCCACTTCCAATGTAAAAGGTTTGCGAGTAGTTGATTGTTTCCTAAATGACTGGCATTCTTGTCAGACATAGACCCCAGTGGTAAAAATCAGAATGATTTCAAGTCATCATACATACTCGTGAAGATCTCTCGCCTCGGAAAAGATCCCCTGCACCCTCCCGATCCCTTTCACAGAGCCTGCTGCAATCTGGAAGGAAGGTGATGTTAATTCTGCCACCCGGGGCTATTCTGGTAGCATTAAGTTGTCTGCAATCCCTCCCATCTCTTGTCTAGACCTTCTCCATAGAAGGTAGACATTTCTCAATCTACCACCATTTTTAAACTATTTGTGCACTTAAGTCCATATGTTTATATCAGGGTTTCTCAAGCTCAGTACTACTGAAATGTTGGGCCAGGTCGTTCTTTGTGGTGGAGCTCTGAATGTATTACAGGATGATTAGCAGCATCCCTGGCCTCTACCTACTAGATGCTGATAGCAAACCATACCCCCACCCCCACCCCAAGTTACAACAACCAAAAATATCTCCAGACATTGCCAAATGTCCTCCAGGGACACAAAACTGCCCCCCGGTTGAGAAACACTGGCCTTTATGTTGTTTTAAATTACAAGTTCCTTTTGGACCGGAACTAACCCAATTTGTACAGACTTCACAACAGGAAGATGTGGAGAGAAGAAGACTATTTAATGATGATCACAATCACTAAAAATGCAACGAGGATTTTTGGCTCACGTTTAAAGAAAATTTAAACAGATGATCAAGTAAACAATAGAGAGAATTTGTCTTATTCAGCCTCCCACTCTAATCGATAGGATTAAAACAGCCATACTTAGCTCTCTTTTATTAACTGCCCAGAGGAATTAAAAATTTGTAAGAAAGTGCTCATCCCCTCATAATTAGACTGCTCCCCACAAAATAAGGTAGGAGGCAGGTGGAGTGAAACCACGCACAGCAGTGTGCGTGATGGTGAGCCCCAGAGTGAAGAGTCCACGCAGGGATAAACATTCCTTTGCAATGACTGTTCCACGAGGCAGGGGCTGAGGGCAGCACGGCATCCCCTCCTGAGCTCTGGCCCTCGTAAAGTACTTCATATCTTTCATGGGTGGAAAAGCAAAAGATAGACATAAACTCATAGATCATTATAACTGTGGCTGTTTTTCTTCCATTCAAGTGGCATTAAACTGCTGGGTTTGGAAAAGACAAGCTTCTAAATGGTCTCTTTCTGGCCCTCTCCCCAGGCAAAAGAACAAAACCTTTTATCAGTTAATCTGATGAATTACACAGGTTATTTTTATTCTATTTATAAGAGACAAGGCATGTAGGTCCGGCTTGTTCTTACATGCGTTGGTTAACAATTCAGTTAAACAAATATTTATTGAAATCATGGGCAGGGCAGCTGGATAGTCACCGGTCACTGCAGTCAAAATACCCAGTGAGTGAAAAGTGGAGATCTGCCCCGAGTTCACATTTTGAGTTCTCTAACAATTGGTCATATATTTGTATTATACCCCCATACATACTTGACTTTGTAAGGGCCAATACTGTGAGTTCCCAGAGAGCCTTAAAAAGGATGGATTTAAAAAGGATGAATGCAGTGGATTCAAAGGTCTGAGCACTCACAGATGATGGGTAATCCAGAAATGGTTTATGGACACATGGTGGGTAATTCAAAACAATATTAATGGTGAGATTTTTTTTTCCTGATTATAAAATTAATGCATGTTTCTGTTTTTTAAAAAAATACGGAACTCAAAGAAAAGCCCAAGGGGAAAATGGTCTCCCATAAGCCGTGGAAGGTCAGGGCAAAATCCCAGGACCCAGCATACATGGGAAGGCAGAACCTGAGGAGCCACCAAGGATTATGAGGTGGGGGCCTGAATACCAGAGCTAATTAGGAGGGCAATGGGGAGCCATTGATGATTGAATGTCCTGGGCATCCTCATGTCAGAGTCAAGGTGCCTACGAGGTCGTAGTGGTTCTGCTCAATTTTCAGATATGGAGCTAGAGGATTTAAGGTATGCAGTGACTTGTCCAAGGCCATGTAGCCAGTAGATGGGAGAGGTAGGCACTCCCAACCTGCATGTCCCACATCAAGTGGGAACTGAGTGGGGCAAGACAAGGACTATGATTTAGAACATCATGTGTCCAGCTGTGGCAGAAATACCTTTGGCCCAGTAGAATGTATCAAAAGATTCCACAGGCACAGGAAAATGATCTTACTTACTTTGCAGATAGAAGATCAACAGACAGCCCAAGGACACCTACACAGAGCAGGTGGCTCAGCAGTGCCCTTTGGTGGAGGGCATCTTCCCTGGCTGTCAGGTACCCAGCATGACACACCACTGCCAAAGTACCACCTGAATGAGATCAGGGGATTTGGTGCTTTGAGCAGCTCCCCTTTGCACTCTTCATGGGGAGTCCATGCCATTAACCCATCGCAATTGTTCTGGACTATCTGGCTAAGAGCCAGCCTGCTCACCAGGTATGATGGCTGGAACCCCCAACACATTCCTGAGACACTCCAGGATATACTCCCAGGTTTACCATGCCCCTGGGCAGGAGTCATGCCAAGAGAGAACAATGTCAAAGGGAGATCCATGGATGTGAACAGGGTTAATAGTGCCCGGTGCTACAGAGAGGGAAGAGTACACTGAGCAACTGGGTTTGACTTTTATGGAGATCTTTGAGGAAGCACTTTTGGGTGGTAGTGGCGGGAAAAGCTGAGTTGTTTAGGGTTACAGAGGGAAAGAATATGACTAAATAAATACATTCGGTATGATCTACTCCTTCTGGAAGTATGTAGATGAGGAGGAGGAGGGAAATGAGGTGATAGCGGGATCAGGAAGATTTGTTCAGAGCCAGGTGAGATGTGAACCCTTCTCCTTCAACAGCATCCAACAAATGCTTTCTCTGTGACTTGCAGATGCCAGGCAGTGTCCAAGAGTCTGAAGAGTCAGCCATGAATACTGACAAAATTCCCGTCCCCAAGCAGCTGATATTTGAGGAAAGGGGTTGGAAGGGGGAGCGGGGGAGGGAACAAACACCCAACAATGAAAATAAACACATAAATATAAATGAGGTAATTTCAGATAATGATGTGAAATGTCAATGACAGATCAATGAAAAAAAACCAGATCGGTATAATAAGATCAAGATTGGTGGAGTCTGGGGGAGGGGTGCTGAGACAAGGCCTCCCTAAGGAGGTAGTGCTTGAGTGGAAGCTTCAGTAGTGATGAGGACCTGCTGTGCGGTTTCTGACAGAGGGGCAGCAAGTTCAGAGTCCCTGTGGCAGGTCCCAGTTCAAGGGACAGAGGGGCCAGTGTGGTAAAACACAGAGAGCAAGGGAGAAGGAAGGGAAGGGGAGGCGGCAAACAGGTTGCCATATGCCTGCACGGAGCAAGTCTGGGTTGAATTCTAAATGCAGTGGGAAACCACTGGGGAGCTTGAAGCAGGAAACTAAGTGATCTTTTTTTTTTTTTTTTTAAGATCATATATATCTTTTTAAAAGCCACTCTCGGCCACAGAGCAGAGAATAAACTCTAGGGGTAGGAGTGGAAGTTGCTGGCTTGGATCAAGGGAGCAGCAGGGAAGAGGTGACAAGATGGCAAACAGAGTGCACAGCACTTGCCGATGGACTGGATATGGGGAGAGCTGGAAAGGGGGAAAGTGAGGGTGAGCCCTAGGGCCTCCATCAGAGAGAGTCCCTACGTCAAAAGCAGTGCCATTTCCTGAGCCGGGAAGACCAGAGAAGAGTCTGGAGGGAGCAGAGAGTAACGGCGTCAGTGCTGGACAAGTCAGCTGTGAGACGTCGTATGCCAGGGGAGATTTGAGGTAGACAGTTGGGAGGAATCAGGCCAGAGCTATAGATTTTGGAGTCATCAGTCTATGGATGTTAAAAAAAAAAAAAAAGCAAATAGTTGGATTAAACCCAGAATTACCATATGATCCAGCAATTCTGCTCCTAAGTCTAGACCCCAAAGAATTGAAAATAAAACTTGCACAAATATTCATAGCAACACTATTGAAAACAGCCAAATGGTAGAAACAACACAAGTGGCCATCAACAGATGAATGGATAAATGAAATGCAGAATAGCCACACAGTGGAATACTACTCAGCCATGGAAAGGAAGGAAGCCCTAACACAGGCTACAAAGTAGGTGAACCTTGAAAACTTTGTGCTAGGAAAACAGTTCCATTTATATAGAACATCCAGAATAAGCAAATCCAGAAACAGAAAGCAGATTAGTGACTGCCAGGGGCTGAGAAAGGAGGGAATGGGGAGGGACTGCTAAATAGGTACAGAGTTTTCCTTTGGGGTGATGGGGGATGTTCTGGGACCAGATGGAGGTGGCAGTTTCACAATAATGTGAATGTGCTAAGTGCCACTAAATGGTACACTTTAAAATGGTGAAATTTATATAAACGGGTATTTTACCAGTCCCCCCACCCAAAAAAAAAGAACAACCAGGCAATGGGATTGGATGAGGTGACCTAAGGAGAGGGTGGAGATAGAGAAGAGAGCTCTGGAATGAGCCCCGAGCATTGAGAAGCCAGGCAGAAGAGGAACTGCCAACAAAGAAGGTTCAGAGGTACAAACTGGGACACAGGAGGAAAACTGGAGAAGTTGCTATCCTAGAACCTGAAAGGGAAATGTGTTTCCGGGACAGTCAGGTGGCCCTCTGTGTCAAAGACGGATGCTGCCACATCCACCTGCTCTGGGCTTGAACCATTATGCACTCTGATCAGCACTGCGTCAGAGAGCTCCTGTCCCCACAATGTTGACAACACAGCATCTTATCAAAATGTTTGCCCATCTCCAACATGAGAAATGGATCCCAGGGTAGTTTTCACCTGGGATCCCCTTATTGGGAGTGAGGCTGAGCATCTCTGCAGAAATTCAGGGGCCACCTGTCTTTCTTTTATCGAGGGCTATCCAATCCTGATCTTCGCCCATTTTCCATTGAGCTGCTAGTCTTCTCATTCTTGATTTCTAGAAGCTCTTTGAACATCAAGGAGCTGGTCCTTTATACCATCCCCTCTCTTGAAGCTCTCTTCTCTTTGCTTCCTCAACAGAATTCTCTTCTAGGTCTTCTCTTATCTCCAGGGTCTCACCTCAGCATCTGGGATGTTTTTCTCTGGGTATGTGGGTTACTCGTCCCCATTGTGCCTTTGAATGTTAGCCCCATCTTTGGCAGCCTCACTTTCACCACATGCATTTCTAAGGCATCCCTCCCCTTCCCTCACTGCCTCCACCATGATTCTGATTACAACCGTGTGCCAAAAATTCCCCAAACTATGTGTAACAGGATGTTAACAGAGGACTCTTCTGACACTCAGTGTGGGCTGAGACCCTATAGCTGAGAACAAGGTTTGTTAGACACTCATGCATTCTAAAGAGAAGGGCTAGACCATCCATGCAGACCCTGCAGGGGGGTGACCCAACACCCTGCACAGGGGCCTAGCCCGTCATGAGGGTCTTAACCAGAGGCTTGAGTGTTGCTCCTAGGCTCTTTGCAGAGGAGTGGCTCTTTCCCACTGCCCTAAAACCAAGGAGGAGGCATTAGGAGACTCTTCTGGAGATCCTGGCCTATGTCTTATGGAATTGAGGGGATACAGGATTAGCTGACTCATTCTAGAAAAGCTCTAAGCAGGAAAGGCTGACTTGCTGCCTGGGCCCCAGGCGAGGAGAGGGGTCCTGGGGAGTGAATTCCACTCTCGCCAATGCTGTTCCCAGTGGTGGCACCCCCAGTTAATGGTCATTTTTCTCCCCGTTTGTCACAGAAATTGGAACAAAATTTTGAAAGTGTTGAAAGGGCATGATTGTTGACTGTCCAGGAAGTTGAGAGGCAGAACTGACACGGGAACAGTGGAAGAGAGGAAATGCCAAACAGGCAGAATTTTGGTAACTCATGGGGAACCAGCCCTGTGCATTCATGGAAAATATCCTTACAAATAAAGTTTTTACAAAAGCTAAACACAAGAAAAAATTCACATGATATTACGCATAGGATTCACTTAAGATTTTCTTACATCAATTGAATTTGGATCTTAGTTTCAAAAAAATGAAGCTGTTTCAAAACAGGAAAAAAATAAAACGAGGCCTTGTTTTAGAGTAGTCAAGAGCTCTAGCCTTGAAGTCCCACAGACCTGGGCTGGAAGTCCCGCTCTGCCATTTACTAGTTGTGGAACTTTGGGCAAATCACTCAACTTTTCTGAGCCTCGGTTCCCTCCCTTACGAAGCAAACATAACACCAGACAAGGCCATTACAAGAAGTAAATGAGATATCACAAATGACACCTCAGAATAGTGTCTGGTGTTTAATCACTAGCTCTGACCAATCCCTAGTGACATCCATCACTCCTCATCAGGGAAATGCAAACCAGAACCACAAGGAGATATCCCCTCACACCTGCAAGGTTGGCTCTGATAAAAAAGACAAGCAATGACAAATGTGGACAAGGACACAGAGAAAAGGGAAGCCTGGCGCACTGTTGGTGGGAATGGAAATTGGCGAAGCCGTTATGGAAAAAAGTATGGAGGTTCCTCACAACATTAAAAATAGAACTACCCTATGATCCAGCAATCCCACTTGTGGGTACATACCCGAAAGAACTGAAATCAGGATCTCAAAGAGATACCTGCACTCTTGTGTTCACTGCAACATTTCTCATAATAGCCAAGATGTAGAAACAACTTAAATGTCCTTTGACAGATGGAGAGAGAAAGAAAATGTGGTATATAGCTACAACGGAATATTACTCAGCCATGAAAAAGAAGGAAAGCCTGCCATTTGCAACAATACAGATAAATCTGGAAGGCATTATGCTCAGTGAAATAAGCTAGACAGAGAAATACAAATACTCTGGCGTCTAAAACAAAACAAAACGACAACAAAATTTCTTAGGAACAGGGAATGGGAGCGTTGTCACCACAAAATAGGAAAGACTTACCTACGCTAAGGTGATAGATGCACTATTTTGATCTTGGTGATCATTCCACAACCTATATGTATATCAAATCATTACATCGTATGCTTTGAATATATGCGCCACGTATTTGTCAATTATTCCTCAATGGAGTTGGAAGGAAGGAAGGGAGGGAGGGAGGGAAACTCCCTGAGGGTAAACTTATTGAAGACAGGGTCCAAGTCTTTCATCCAGACTTACTATCCCACATCCCATGGCAAGTGGATTTTTAAAGCTGTATATTACCATTAATACTGTGACAATAACGATACTTCAATCAACAAAAATATAAAGATTCTTTGGCACTCAGAAGTGTTGGCAGACGTTTTACATGGCCACAGATGATGTTTTCAATAAAGATAAAGAGAAACAGGAACAAGAAAGAGAATGTGACATAGATCTGTTTCTGTTACATTGCTTTGGAAAGAATGCATATGCCCTATGATTCTATTCTCAGTTTTTAATTTTGGTTGTTTGGTTTGATGCTTTCTGACAGATGCTGCTAACTTTGTGAAGTTTCCAAAGAAAGTTCTCTGTAATGGGTTCTGAAGGAAACTGAGAGGAAAATAAACCAAACTGAAGTATGAAAACACAACTTGGGAGTTCAGAAAGACTATTTGTTCATCATAAATTAAGTTAAAAATATAGTTGCACAAACAGATGACTAAATAATACTCAGATGCACAGATTTGAGCTTTTCTTTAAGTGCCATCTTATATAAGATGGTTCTACTGAACTAACCCAGTCATTAAAAACACTTAGATGTGACATTTTTAAAAATACTGTTTCGTATACATCTAAATTCATGCTGTTTACATAGCACGCACGTAACAGATTTATCTGTAAGGAGGAGTTGGCCTCACTGCAACACAGAATGCCATACTATGTTAGAGAGATCCTCGGATTTTTATACTTAGGCATCCGGTTCCATATTCAGCTCCTGTAGCAGAGGCATCCAGGACAGCTGTGAGCCATTTCTTCTATCAAATGGCAAGACAAATGCTCAGATTGAGTTCTTGGACCTTAACCAGGTAGGGCTTTTGGGGTTTTGTATCGTGGGCATAAAATCCAGGTTCATTTGGTCCATGGCCATGCACAGGTTAAAATATTATCAGCTTCGTCATCGGTGTCCACAAAGGACAATTAAATATACCACTTAAGGGTGGATAAAATTAGAACGTTCGTGAGCTTCAGATTCCATAGTAAATCTAAGTTGATATACTGAAGGGAGTTATTTCTTAGTCAAACCCCTGCTTGCCAATAGTTTAGGATCTGAGTCACCCTCTCAATCAAAATCATTACTTCAAGGTCATAAAAATGCTGTTATTCAATGGATTCTATATGAGTGAGTACCTGAGTTTATCTTGCCTCAAAGGCCTGCTTTGTTCTTCAGTTATAAAGGATTGTTGTCTATCTCCTACCGAGTTATTTGCTGTCTGTTACCCTAATTCTGGTTCAGAAAAAAATAACATCCACGTTATTGCTGTGGAGAGCAACTGTTTGTGTGTCTACACAATGTCAACCCGCTGAAAAGTATTCTGTACAACCAACCAAATGGACTGGCTGATTTTTTCCCTTGAATGGGAATTATTAACATATACCTGAATTTTTCTATTTCACTTGCAAGACAATAGTTGAGTTTCTTGGTGGGTAATGAAAGCTATAAAAGAGCAGGGCATTTAACCATACCTGGAGTACACAGTGAACAGGGATGTGGCTTACATGTACCCCTCCCCTTCTCCATGTGAAGACCCAGGCTACTTACTCAGCCCACACAGGAACTTGATGGGACCACATTCAGCTGGTGGCACTCGTGACTTTGTGGCCGGCTGTAATCCTACAACAAAGGTGACTATTCTCACCAGGGTCTGGATGCCACTTAATCGGGGAGCCATCTTTAGGGTGAACTCTAAGGAGTCATTCTGCTTGCCCTCTGTCCTAGAAGACATAATAGAACATTCTGAAACACAGATGACTAGAGATTGTGCATAAGGCATCGAACTTTCTTACATACAAGTAGCATCTTGCTCAGGGGTGAATATGTCCCCCCAGAAAACATGTGTTGGAGTCCTAACTCCCAACCCCTCAGAATGTGACCTTATTTGGATCTCCAAACATGATTTTACAGAAGTAATGAAGATAAACTGAGGTCGTGAACGTGGGTCTGATTCAACAGGACAGGTGTCCTTATTGAAAGGAGAGATTTGGACACAGACAGGCACAGAGGAAAGATGGCCAACTACCAGCCAAGGGAAGAGACCTGGGACAGACCCTCTCCTCACAGCCCTCAGAACAAACTGACTGGCACCTTGATTTTGGACTTCTAGCCAACTAATTCACGCCTCATGGATCCAGCATCACTGGAGCATGAAACAGTCCATATAAATTCATTTTCTAGATAACAGAAGTGTTCTGGAAAATACGATGTTCTGAAACCTTCATACTATTCCTTAATAAAGATATTTCTAAAATGCACACGCTGTTTCTTAACTGAGGACAGCTAAACACCAACTAAACCTCTCAATGATGTGGGGTCATCAGTGGCTGCGGCACAGAACACTCTCTCTGCAGTAAGTGGCTTCCCTCCCTTCCCCGTGTTCTGATAGAAAGTTCCCGGCTGTCCTCTTTGCGCCCCCTGCACCAGCCTTACTCCCTTCGCTCCAATTTGTTTCTCTTAGTCTCTTATGAAAGAACAGAAACGGGGAAAATAAGGCATTGAAACTGCTGCTGAAATAAAATTAATAGCTCCAAGTTAGGGTCTGAGTGTCTCCTAGGGGTCGAAACTCAGAGACTTGGAAAAACTTCTTTACCCTCCGTTCGTTCTCAGGGGATGAGGTAGTGAGACCCCTTGTACTCAAGGGAACTGAAGGTCACAAGAGAATCTTCTGGCCTCCTTGAGGTCTTAAGAATTTACCCCATAAAAAGCAGCAGCTTGGATCAATTATCCAAGATAATCAAGAGCCCAGTGAGGCTTTCTTTTGTCATTGTTGTTTCATATACTTGGAACATGGTTATACCATAGGGTGGAACTCTCTGGAATGACCTTTCCGTGATGCAAAATTAGTTTAGGAAATTCTAATTCCCCAAGCGGAACGATAATCAGATTAAATGACCACAAAGGAATAAACTTTGAAACCAAAAGAGTACTTACCAAATTAGATTCTTTACTACATCTCTCGCTTTTAAAAAAGAACACATTTATTCAATTATTCAATTTCCACTGATTGGAAGCTGCCTTCTTTGCCACCCTTGGTTTTGCACAGAATGAAGATTTTTCTGCTTTATGTCATGATCTGTAGTGGTCTGGTGGTGCCAGGGGGAGAAAAAAAAAGTTGATGTTTATTAAATATGTAAGATAAGCCAAGCTCTATGACAAATGCTTTTATGCCCTATCTTATTGACTCCTCCCAAACAGCGCCCAAGTAGGTGGGATATTATTATTCCCATTTAACAGATGACAAAACAGGGGCCTGAGGTGTTCAAACAACTTGTTCTGAGTCATCCAGCTACTAAATGGCAGAACCTGAATTTTAACCCAGGTGGTCTAACTCCAGAGCCTGCATTCTTAATCATTATGGTATATATAGAGAGGTAAATGTCAAAACTAATCATTAAAATGAGTGTAATCTTGCTTAAATGCCATAATTTGAAATTATGTAATAAAAAGCATCTAAAACAAAATTGCCTAGGCCAGGGATATTTTCAAAATCTGCCACCAAGGCTGGCTATGCTATAAAATACTGATTATAATTTTTTGCAAAGTTAATCATGGGCTTTTAACTTGCTTAAGAAATTATTTCTATTCTAAGTCACCTCCCTGATGAGGACTTATGAAAACTATACATATGAATATATATGTGTGGGATTTTTATAAACCGAGACCATATTGTTATCCACAAGAGAGAGCTATGAAAAGGCATATAGTCTCTATTAATTAATTAGTCATGGGGGGGGTTGAAACATGCCTGCTGCAGAATAGTTTGCAGCAGGAGAGAGGAAAGGTAGGGAGTAGGATGGAAATGGTGACAAGTCAGAATCAGACATTTTTAGAATAAGAAAAAAAATATTTTCAAAACTATGCCAAATACCATATTAGTGCCTTCCCCCGGCATTTCGTTGAGCCTCACAGTGCAATGTGTATCTGACCACCTGGTATGGAAAAGGTATTAGGATGTGGAATGGCAAAGCAAGTAGAGTTTGGTTTTTCACTTTTCTGTTCCAAACTCCCAAGCAGCTTTATTTAGACTCTTAAGTAAAATCCCCAAAGTTGTCACTACTTTTGAGCCTTTCATTCTCAGTAAGAGTCTTCTGTGAAATCTTCTTCCAGTTACAGATTAAAAAACCAAAAAAACCAAATTGCTTAATTGCTTGGCTTTTCTTTGGTGTTCTTTTTGTCTTCAGAGTTAGCATTCATGTGGCATTTTTGGAAATTCACACTGAAATGTATTAACAATGAGAATTTCATTTGTGTGGCTAAATATGATTATTCTTCTAGATCTCTTATACTTAAACCAATTGAACAATACAAATAAACATTGCATGATAGAATCTTTTCACTTGTTCGGAGCTTTGTATTCAAAAAATTACTCCACGACCTGCTCTAGCCCCCAAATATATCACGCAATTGAATTATGCTGACAAGTAGTCAGAGGTGAGCCAAAATCTGTTAAGGATGCCGGTTCTGGTAATTGAAGATTAGCTCAGGAGGCAGGAAAGTCAAGAACTCCCTTTTCCTTTCCTTGGAACCTTAAGCACGTCTCTCTCCTTATGCTTCAGTTTCTCCATATTAAAATGGGGAGATAAAAAAATCCCATCATTTCTCCACCAGTGTAAAAAGTAGCTTCTATTTAGAAGAGGTCTGTTAAGAAGGTCATTGCCCCCTCAACATTTAATTAGGGGATAATGCTCTGGAAACAGAAATCTGTCATGAGATAAAGGTCTCTAGCAGGTTTTATTCAAGGAGCTGCAAAGCTGAGACATTGTGGAAAATAAATGTCACGTCCAAGGGTTGATATTTATTTTCAAAGCAAGAAGTCTGACCGCACTGGTTGTTAAAACTAAAGTTGCAGCAATACTCTCTCACTCGTGTCTTCAGACTCAGCCCTTCCTAGGCAAAGGACCTGCCATGCCCCTATATATTGCGTGGGTCTGGATGGGCTTTTATGTACTACATAAGTAATGAGTAAGTTAACTAGGAAAATACCTATACAATACAAAGTGGAAAAACATGTGAAAGAAGATGCCTGTTTGGTGTCTCAAAGTAATGAGTGAAAAGAAAGAAATGTAAATGATTTGATCTATCACCTGGAGGGAGGCAGAGCAGACAACTACCTTCTTCCACCTGGTTCCCTTTGGCAATTCCATTCAATTGGAGTACCCAGATGCCATGTTCCATGGATGAATGGAAAACACAATGTCTGGGGCACCTGGGTGGCTCAGTCGTTAAGCATCTGCCTTCGGCTCAGGTCATGATCCCAGGGTCCTG
This sequence comes from Mirounga leonina, assembly GCF_011800145.1. Taxonomy (NCBI): domain Eukaryota; kingdom Metazoa; phylum Chordata; class Mammalia; order Carnivora; family Phocidae; genus Mirounga; species Mirounga leonina. The sequence goes on from NW_023270265.1 coordinate 37,767,776, forward strand.
GGATCGAGCCCCGCATCGGGCTCTCCGCTCAGCGGGAAGCCTGCTTCTCCCTCTCCCGCTCCCCCTGCTTGTGTTCCCTCTCTTGCTGTGTCTGTCAAATAAATAAATAAAATCTTAAAAAAAAAAACACACAATGTCTTCTTTTATTTGGTAGAATCTACTATACATAAGCTTTTAAGTGGTTCCTCTATTCCACAGGAATTTATGAAGTACCAACTACATGGCCAGCATAAATGGGAGCTAAAATGTTTAAAAGGCATCATTCCTACCCTTCAGCAGCTTAAAATAAGGGCTTGGAGAGATTCTTGTTGTTACAAACTCCTCGGCTGGTTACAACATAATTGTTTTATCTGGAACACGGTAAGACTCTGTTAAAATAAAACCTAGAGTTTTCAATAATTAGCACAGCTTGTGGTCACCCCAAACTCTGGACTTGGGTCCATTGAAGGACGACTCCTAGCCAAATGCTTTTCATGTGTAACAGTGATATTCCTATTGCCAGGAGCACCTAAAGGTAAGCTATCAGCCGGCCAGCAAGCCATTATTATTCATTATACAACTGACTAAGAACAGAATTTTTGAAAGTTGGCTTTGGTTTTATATTGCATTGCTTTCCTTTTTTTGTTTTTTTTTTTTTAAGTTACTAGTCATGGTGCTAAGTAGTTGACTTGAGGGGGAAAAAAATCCTTTACTGCTAATATTTCACAGCTGAAATACTTAAAAGGAATTTCAGAGACTCAAATAAACAAATACTTTTAAAAAATAGAATAGGGCTCATAATAAGGAAGGGCACAAAAAAGGGGGGGAAACTTTTTTAAAAAGGTGATGTGCCAAAGGTAAAAGCATTTAAAAATAGTTCACTGTTATCCAGCCTCTGAGTCATATTAATATCTGGTGTGAGAAAAGAGTCCAGCTGATAAAGAGAAGCTGATTTAAGTGAATGGACTTCTCATACGAGCAAATTCTGACCCCTTTCATGCTTTGAAATGTCATGAGGATTGGATAAGACTGAATTTGATGTGTTGCAAATATATGGTGCTATATGTGATTTCAGGAAGCCTTCACGTACATTCTCTCATTTAACCCATGCACGGTCCTGTGAGGGAACAAAAGGTACGTCCGTTTTAAAGATGAAGCCACTGCAGAAGGTCAAACCGAAAAGTGGCAAAGCCAGGATACAAACCTGGATCTTCTGCCTCCCAGGTCTGAACACTTTCCAATACATCCAAATTTTGAAAAATATTGTTATTGGCTCTAGCTCTGTTCAATGTACTCATGAGACACACCAGGAAGAGGAGGAAGGGGCAAAGACGGAGGAAGTGGGAGAGGAAAGCTTTTGAATTTTCCAAGTAGTCCAGGCTTTGCTAGGATTACACACTGTCCTCATTCTTATCACAGTGGATGGAGTTGCCTGTCCCTATGTAAACTGTAGCTGCAAAACCAGTATGTGACCTTAAGTGCCAGCCACGGGTGCAGGCTGTTCTCTGGTTAGTTAGCCCTGAGTGACTGTTTCCGCGGTAGTATTCTTTATGTGAGTTGTGTGTCTTTCCTCTGAAACAGCCACTTGAGCTCTGATTGCCAAACCCCGCCACCCATGATCAGCCTCAAGGCAAATTTTGCTAACTTACTGATTTGATATATTTCTTGGGGCTTTACTTGGAAATTCCCCCCAAGACTTCCTTTGGCCCATATTCCAGCAGCTGTCTGGTTAGGCTATTCACTATTATTTTTATCTCATTTTCTAGCAAAATCAACTCAAGAGTGGAAAGGTGTTGGCCAAGCTCCTGGCTTGCAAGCATAGGTGGTTGTAATCACTATTAATCACTGCTGTACTGTTTAATTCAATCTAGAACTTGAAACAAGATTCAAGTCATCAGCTATTCTTCCAGAGCAGAAATGCCTGGATATATAGTATCACAAATGAAGGCTAAGGGAAAAGGTCATTCACCTTAAATATTTATGAAGATTAGGGAGTGCTTTTTATTGATGTGGACTTGTGTGACCCCTTTGGAAAAATCTGTTACCTATGTCCGACTTTATTTATTACTGAGTAGGTATGATATAAAGTTATCTCATGAGCCTACCTTGTATTTACAAAATATTTTGAAATACTTACATGAAAAAGTGGACTGGACTATAGGAATATGAATTATTACTGTAAATTCTAAGCATGAGAGAAGATCGTAACTCCCAAAAAACCTCAATTATTTCTCATACTAGTAAATAATGAGATTTTAAAATTAAACAGGAAATATTTTTTGCTCAAATATTTATTGTGTTGAGGAGAACACAAAAGCATCTTGCTTCAAAGCAGCATTTTAGAAATATTAATTTGACTATGGGATGCCAGATTAAATGGAGCAGGGAGATTTAGAGGCTGGGAGATCAAAGAAAACCATGGCATGTGCAGATGTGGAAGGGTGGTAGTGGGATGGAAAAGGGAGGTAGGGGTGGGAACTATGGAGGAAGAAGCCTACTCCCTCTCCAAGAGCTTATTAGCATTTATTGTTGGAGCTTTCTGTTGTTTCGTAAAGTACTGTCAAATCCATGGGTTCCGAAGAACTGAATCATTTTGACAGTTTCCAGGAGGGAATGGGGAAATGGTGGAGTTATTAATTTTGAACTTGCAACATGTAACACCTGCATAAGTGGATATGGTGAACCTTTTCTTCTTAATCTATATCCTCATTTAAGGACCAAAAAGGGTAGCTCAAAAGTGTCCCCAAAAAAGTATCATGAAATGTAAGATTTAAAGGAGATCCGAGAACATTTTATTTTAAAAGAAAGCTAACTCTAGTTGAACATGGGCTATTCCACACTTTTCCATAAAAACAAGTGAAAGAAAGCCCCAAGAATGCCAGAGTCTCCTTTATGCCTGCAGCCCTATGTTGGAACTCCTATTAAAATAACCTTCTGGTTTTGAATATTTGTGATTTAAGGTATTTATTATCCAGAAATTTGGGGGAGTTTGATGTACCTCTGACTGAGCAGGAAAAAAAAAGTTTCAGGAGAGTTTTGTGACAATTCTAATCCCATGCCCTGATACATGGTATGTTTATACACATACATATGTATACAAATGCATGTATTTATACATAATGTACACAAATACATAGATATGTATACCTGTGGTAATGTTACTGGCATCCAGGCCTCCTCACTGAACCTCTGCAACCACATTCTGGCTTTATCTCTCACAGAAATGCAATCCCTTGGCCCATCATGGGCACTTCAGCTTGGCACACACTATTCCAGTAACACCTCTTGACAGAAAGATGGCGCAGGATAGAAAGCCTCCTCCCCACATTCCCTACACCTCACTCCATGGCCCAGCACTCAGAACCCCTTTCCTGGGCAACCCCTTGGCTCTTTTGAGTCTGCCTCCTGAGGGTGGCAACAGAAGGAAGCCTGAAGGGGAGACAAGTTTGCAGTGACAGGTAACTAAGGCTCTTGGGAGCTTACACTAAACTCAGGGTGCAGTCCCCGTTCCTCCCCTCTTTCTAGCCCCCTTCCTCTTCTTGCTCCCCCTTCTCAACCTCTCCAGGTTGGCAGAACTCGCTGACAAGTCCTGGCTTAGGGGTGAATAAACAAATCACCCACAGCCACACCCACCCGCCTTGTAACACTGATTGATTATCCAGTTTGGGCCTGAAGCAAATTTCTGTTTGGATTTAAGTAAGGGAAGGTGGTTAAAACTGCTCGACTTTAGAAACTGAGTAAGCCTTGCTTTTAGCTCTTGACTTGGGTAGCTGTGGAAATCAGTCTCTCTCTGCAAGGTAAGAATATGGGTTAGGTCCAGATGTTGATGTTCCTTCCAGACCCTATTTTTATTCCAATTCGAGAAAGGCGTGTGAGCAGTGTATAACGTTTTCATGCACCCTTACATGGGTAATTAGAAGCTGTTTACTTCTCGAGGATTCCATTAAAGGCCTTTTATTTTCAAGGCTGAGCTGAGGACGTCACCATGGCAGGATTAGAGAGGGGGCTTGCAGTCCCGCTGCCACACTGTATGTTCAAGGTGGCTCTTCCCCACACAGAATCCACCCACAGCTGGGCTAACAACTCGCCAATTTCACACGGATTCATTCGCCACCTCAAAAACCACTGGTAGAACTTTAAACGCCATAGGATATTAATCCTTTTGAGTATTTACATATTTTCTCCTCTCATCCCTCCAAAACTAATCCTGGAGTTTTCAGAATCTGGGAACTTGGGCAAAGGAGAAAGCAACCGAGCAGCCCCAGGAATCTGAAATGTCAGCTCATTACGTCAACCAAAACTAACAGTACCTTTTTGTTTGTATTGACCCAGCTGAAAATATAAAATCATGTGAGTAATAAAACACAGAATACAAGTGTTATTACTGAACGTGAAAAGTCTGGAATGTCATTAAATGTGTTCTTTGTCCTTGGCGGTGTCATTTACTCTACGTTAACATTTGTGTTTCCTTAAGCCCCTATAATATCGACACGCTGTTGTATCATACTCACATATTCATTAGCTGGGGCTGAGGAGTGTGTGATTTTCCAACTGGTCCTCAGCGTTAGCTGTCAGATGCACAAACCTTCGCTTCCTTTCTGCGTCTACTGCACTGGAACAACGGAAGCTCCTTGCAAGAGCGCCCAGAGAGCGTTCTTGACAGATGCGCCGTTTGCTCCAGCAAGGCGCTCTGCTGGAAAGTTTCCCCGAACCACTAACACCCGCCTCCGGTCCCCCGAGCTGGCAGGGCGCAGGCTGGCTGGGTCCCCTCTTGACGGGGGAAGGGTTTTACACACACTCTGCAAGGCTGCCGGATCCGAGAAACAACCTCGCAGCCAAACTCCTCCAACCCCGGCGGACAGCCTGTCCGAGGCGCTCGGGCGCCGGGAGAACGCCGAGGTCCCCTCCCCGCTAAGGCGAGCGCGCGCTCCGCTCCGCAGGGAACCTGGGCACTGGAGGTAGAGAGGATGCCCGGGGCAGGGGCGGGGGCGGGGGGGGCGCAGGAGGGAGCCCAGCGCGAGAGGCAAAAAGGGCGCGGGAGGGAGCGGGGACTGCCGGAGAGAGTGGGGGCTACAGGGGGCGGCGGGGACACGGGAGGGAGCCGGGCGCAGTAGTGGGGTAGGGGGCACAGGGCCCTGGAAGCGGCGGGCGCTGGAAGGGCCGCGCCTGCAGGAACCGGCGGGCGCGGGGGCGGCGCTCGTGCGGCGATCTGCCCCGGACTCCCGGGAGCAGCTGAACGGCCGGGGGGGGGGGGGGGTGCCTTTGCCCGGATTGGCTGCAGGAGCCTGACGCCAGGTCCCGGGGGTTGGCTTGGGGGAGTGGGAGCGGGGTGGGGTGGGTGCTGGGTGCCGGGGCTGCGGGCTCAGCGCGCTCAGAAACATGCTGAGGTCCCGGCGGCTGTTCCAGCAGCGGCAGCGGCTCCAGCAGCAGCGGCGGCGGCGGCGGCGGCGACAGCGCACGGCTCCGGCGGGGAAGGCGCCCGGCGCCCATGCCTCCGGCCCCGCGCAGCGGCTGCCCTGACCTGGCCGCGACCTCCCTCCGCGCGCCCCGCCGCCCGGGCCCCTGGGGTGTTCCCCAACCACGGCCTAACCCCGCCACACCCCCCGCCCCCGGCCTCCGCAGCTCGGCATGGGCGCGGGGGCGCTCGCCCTGGGCGCCTCCGAGCCCTGCAACCTGTCGTCGGCCGCGCCGCTCCCCGACGGCGCGGCCACGGCGGCGCGGCTGCTGGTGCCCGCGTCGCCGTCCGCCTCGCCGCTGACCCCGACCAGCGAGGGCCCCGCGCCGCTGTCGCAGCAGTGGACGGCGGGCATAGGCCTGCTGATGGCGCTCATCGTGCTGCTCATTGTGGTGGGCAACGTGCTGGTGATCGTGGCCATCGCCAAGACGCCGCGGCTGCAGACGCTCACCAACCTCTTCATCATGTCCCTGGCCAGCGCCGACCTCGTCATGGGGCTGCTGGTGGTGCCGTTCGGGGCCACCATCGTCATGCGGGGCCGCTGGGAGTACGGCTCCTTCTTCTGCGAGCTCTGGACCTCGGTGGACGTGCTGTGCGTGACGGCCAGCATCGAGACCCTGTGTGTCATCGCCCTGGACCGCTACCTCGCCATCACGTCGCCCTTCCGCTACCAGAGCCTGCTGACCCGCGCGCGGGCGCGGGCCCTCGTGTGCACCGTGTGGGCCATCTCGGCCCTGGTGTCCTTCCTGCCCATTCTCATGCACTGGTGGCGGGCCGAGGGCGACGAGGCGCGCCGCTGCTACAACGACCCCAAGTGCTGCGATTTCGTCACCAACCGGGCCTACGCCATCGCCTCGTCCGTCGTCTCCTTCTACGTGCCCCTGTGCATCATGGCCTTCGTGTACCTGCGGGTGTTCCGCGAGGCCCAGAAGCAGGTGAAGAAGATCGACAGCTGCGAGCGCCGCTTCCTCAGCGGCCCGGCGCGGCCCCCGTCGCCCGCGCCCGCGCCCGGCTCCCCGCGCCCCCCCGCCGCCGCCGCCGCCGCCGCCGCCGCCCCTCTGGCCAACGGGCGCATCAGCAAGCGGCGGCCCTCGCGCCTCGTGGCCCTGCGCGAGCAGAAGGCGCTCAAGACGCTGGGCATCATCATGGGCGTGTTCACGCTCTGCTGGCTGCCCTTCTTCCTGGCCAACGTGGTCAAGGCCTTCCACCGCGACCTGGTGCCCGACCGCCTCTTCGTCTTCTTCAACTGGCTGGGCTACGCCAACTCGGCCTTCAACCCCATCATCTACTGCCGCAGCCCCGACTTCCGCAAGGCCTTCCAGCGCCTGCTCTGCTGCGCGCGCCGGGCCGCCCGCGGGAGCCCCGCGGCCGCCGGCGACCAGCCGCGCGCCTCGGGCTGCCTGCCGCGGGCCCGGCCGCCGCCGTCGCCCGGGGCCGCGTCGGACGACGACGACGACGACGACGTCGGGGCCGCGCCGCCCGCGCGCCTGCTGGAGCCCTGGGCCGGCTGCAACGGCGGGGCGGCGGCCGACAGCGACTCGAGCCTGGACGAGCCGGGCCGCCCCGCGGGCGCCTCGGAATCCAAGGTGTAGGGCCCGGCGCGCGCTGCCGGCCCCCCGCGCCCCGGAGCAAGAACGCCCAGGCGCCCCTGACGGCTTCCGTGGGGCTGCGGGGGAAGGGGGCGGGTGCGGGAAAGAGATCTGTGTTTACTCAAGACCCAGAGCAGGTGAGCTCGAGGCCCGCAATCCGCGTCTGTTTCATCCAAGGCAAACACGAAAGCCACGGACCGTTGCACAGAAAGGAAAGTTTGGGGAGGGGTGGGAGAGTGGCTTGCAGATTTGTCTTGGGTTCTTGTTTCTGTGTCTGCTTCGGCCTTCTTCGGTGTGTGCGTGTGATGCATCTTCAGTCTGGGGGGTTGTCTCTTTTTTTTTCTTTTTCCCTCCAGGTGGTTTTTGACACTTGCTTCTAGGACTGGGTCGTGGAAGGGAGAAGCATAAATGTCTATCAACTTGGCTTCCATCCCGTTGCAGGGAACAGGAGCAGTCAACTGGAGAGAGAAGGGGGAATGACAGTTGTCAGGACGTGTTCCCTTTGCTTTCCAGAGAAATTTCATTTTACTTCCCGAGTAATGGTTTTTCCTGTTCTTAAAGCAAAGGGAAAGGATGGATGCGAAAAGCACGTTTCAAGAAATTTTAAGCTATTCTTGGAACAAGCCTCACTTTGCTTTCTTTTTGTAGGGCAAACCTGCTGTCCCCGTGCGCCTCGGTGGTCAGGCTGAGGGGTTTCTACCTCACACTGTGCACATTGCACAGCAAGATAGAAAGACTTGTTTATATTAAACAGCTTATTTATGTATCAATATTAGTTGGGAGGACCAGGCGCTGAGCCTCTGTGATATGTGACTCTGTCCATTGAAGACAGGACAGAAAAAAAAAAAAGAAACAGTTCAGATTACTGCACACATGGGTAAAAAACAAAACACAAAACAAGGGGTGGTTCCAAATACCAATTTTGCACAGTGTTAGGAATTGTAAAGTCCACACAAGATGCTACTTGCACAAAAAGAAATGAAATATTTTTTAACTGGGGCAGGGGGCAGATCTTACAAAACTAAAATAAAACTGAAACTCTACTTCTGTTGTCTATTATGTTATTGAGCTAATGATTTATTGGAAAAATACATTTTTATACTCTTTTATCATGGTACTGTAACTGTATCCATATGACAAATATAATTATCTTAAGGATTTTTATTATTTTTTTATGTCCAAGTGCCCACGTGACTGCTGGTAAAATTTAGCACCTGTGTGTAAATGGTATTTCCTCTGTGTGTTTTACCAAGTATTTATACTCTGGTGCACCTAACTACTGTGTGAGGGATTGGTCCATGTGCAATAAATACCAATGAAGCACAATCAAGATTATGTACCGTGTGTCTGTAAGGGGTCAGTGATAATGGAGAAGACAGTTTGTTTTGTTCAAAATATAGGCTGGGTTTCCCATAGAGCTCTTTTAATAGCTTTTCATGACTCAGTAACATAGCAAAATGCCTCTAGACCAAATAAGGCATGTACCTACTGAGAGCTGCAGACTTGCTCTAAATTTTCACAGCCAGATTCAAGGTATTCTAGACTACTTACAGATGTTTTCAAGATCCCATCTGCTGCACTTAAGAAGTATCATGTGGGATTGTGTCTCTTTAAAAAAAAAAAAAAAGCCATAGAGCCAGGTAAATCAACTGCAACTTTTGCACAGAAACACGGGGGAAAAAACTAACTCCTTGAATAATGAGTTGCCTGCCTGGAAAGAGGTAAGTGGCTTCCACAGTTTGTTTTTGTTTTCCAGTAGAAAATCACAGCCTGCAGATGATGATCAGTGTGTGCAGATGTCTCCCGTGGCCGTTTAGAATGAAAAGTGCTTTTATGCTTAAACAAAAATGTATAAAAACAGCTTTTTAAGTCAACCCTTTCTTTTCTCTTATATAATTATATAGACCATTTTCCCAGAATTTGCGGGTGGCAGGTCACAGGTAAAAGCAACTCCCCAACAACATCGTGACATCCAAATGGATAGGATATTTTTCATAAAATTGGTTTCTAAAGAAAGGATAGTGAAGTTCCATCCTGGGATTAATTCTGCGTTCTCCAGAATAAGTTTAAGTCTTTGTCTTTTTAAGCAAGCTTTATATTTCATGATCGTACAGTAAAGAAACCAAAGTGAGGATTATAAAGTTTTGACTCCGACTGAGCTTTAGCATGAAGAAACTATTCTCTGCTAAGGAAAGCCAAGATTGATTATCCCCTTTTTTTTTTTTTTTTTTTGCAATGGAGTATTCTACAGATCAGGAGACAGTCTTTTTTTTTTTTTTTTTTTTAATTTATTTATTTGACAGAGAGAGAGACAGCGAGAGAGGGAACACAAGCAGGGGGAGTGGCAGAGGGAGAAGCAGGCTTCCCGCGGAGCAGGGAGACCGATGTGGGACTTGATCCCAGGACCCTGGGATCATGACCTGAGCCGAAGGCAGACGCTTAACGACTGAGCCACCCAGGCGCCCTCAGGAGACAGTCTTCTGAGAAAGGTTATCATGATACAGATGTTTTAGAGACCAACAGAAGGTTGTATGAACAAAAGCTGCTATGAAGTTTAACCCCCTTCTCCAGGGAAAAGAAAGGGAGGGAGGGGGAGAGAGAGAGAGAGAGGAAGGAAGGAAGAAAGGAAGGAAGGAAGAGGATGATAGCAAAATTTACTTAAAAATACAAAGAAAAATACTGAAAGAAACTTAGTTCAGCGAATATAAAATCAATCTCAGGATGAAATCTCACTCTTTCCCCAAGAAATAAATAGAGCCCACTTTTATCCTCCCTTACTCCAGGAGTATGTAAGATGCATTTTGTTAGGGGTTTTGTTCATCTTTATTTCAGTTTATAGTAGAAAATTAATAGACAACACCCACAGTTTCATCTGAAGAACACTCAAGTGCCAGGGTAATCCTTCCCTTTATTCTGTTTAGATAAGTCCTTGTGTCTAAATAAAAAGACATTTTCCCAGCCCCATTTTCCAGGCCCATCAAACCTCAGGTCTTAAAATCATGACACTCCTTTAAACTTTAATAAACGAATATATATAATTTAACTACTTGGTCGAAACTCTAGTGAGTTGCAAGAAACGACTATAATCTTGGGACCATTTTGTATGTATTTGTAGGAAATAGAAAAAGATTTTTCTAGGATCCCTTGAGTACTCTGAGGATTACAAGGATTCCGAAACAGACCGGGTTGGTGTTTTCCAACTATCCGTGATAACTACTTTTTATTATTTTTGAAGAAGACGGACATTGATTGATAGCAGAAATGCAGGAAACTGGGCTGTCAATCCCAACAGCTATGGCAATGGGAGGAGAGAACTGTCAATCCTCTTTAGTCTGGTGAAATAATACACACCAGAAGTGACAGAGGACAGCAGTGAATATGCAGAAAATCGACCTTACGCCATAGGTTTGTGTGCAACAAGTTCCAAAGGCATAAACCTTAAAACAGTGACCTTCAATGTGATCAAGATTCATTGATTCACTACATTGGAAATGATGTTGAGATTGTGCAAAGTTCTCTAGGCGTAACAAGATGCTCCAGCATCTATAAATGCTCCCTCCAGCGCAGAAATATGTAATTGGGATAGCATATAGCTGAATCCCTTGGTGAACTTGCCTAGATAAAACTTTGCAAATGGAGTTTATTTTTTCGGTCCATGCTTTCTTTGGAACTGGAATTATTAATAACTTCTTTTTTGGGGAATTGTTAATAACTTCTAAGTGGCTATTGTGAAGCCTTTCCTTGTGAAGCACATTTTCCTAGCTTCTTTTAATTTTGCATTTTGAACATGCTAACTTCCTCTGGCAATATGTAAAACTGCCAGACGGAAATTCTGCACCCAAAGTATCAGGATGATATTATCGTTTAAGTTTTTAGCAAAAGCTTCTAAGCAAGGGTCTAAAGGAAAATTATTAAGTTTTGCTGCCATATGTGAAAAGCTTTAAAAGAATTTTTTTTTAACAAAGTTGGACCCATTAGTTCTTTTGAAGGAAAAACACAAAAAAACCTTAGCAGTAATTCAAATTAAGCACATTGGCACGGATAATTCAGTTTTATTTTTACGTTTCTGGCATATTGTGCTGAGAAATACTAATTCTTTTGAATCCCTGCCAATTTGCGACTAATCAAAATGGAGCAGATATGCACTGTTTGGATTATACCTAAAAATAGTTGTGTTACAGTCACATCAGCAAATGGAATTAAATTAATTTCTCTTTCTTCCCCTTCACACATACCCTCCACATTATTTAAATTTCCACCAAGAATCTTGCTCCTGAATCTGAGAATTTATGACTCAGTATGTCCCAAATTGCATTGCTACATTGCAATGATTTTTAAGCAAACTCCATCGGACTACTTTCTGAGAAATATACCTCTCCCGAAATTCCCACTTTCACCTTGCTTTCATTTAAAGAGTCTCTACTAAATAGCCCTTAGAATGTAATCGAAGAGGTGGTAATACTATAAATAGATACTTTGTGGATTAAAGAGTCTTTTTACCCTTTTGTGGGAGGAGGGAGATAGTTTCTGAATCAAAAAAATTGGTCATTTGATGGAGGAGTTAATAGGCTTCCAAATCTAATTTCTCTAAAGACAGACTGGAAAAACAGCAGCTCCAAGGAAAAGTTTACACTATCACGTCATAGTTAGAGCATGATCTTTGCAGTAACGTCAGCGGGACCCAAGAAAGCATTGGAAGTAACTTTCTACACCCTATAAACCTTCGCCTTCACTTGCATGTTGTGCAAAGATCTCTCTGAACACCTGTCTACCTTCTGTACCTGAAGCCAATTCTTGTCTGGGACCCACCACACTCACTAGTCCTTCTCTTGAGCACTTCTTCAGTTCTTCTTGAAGGAACTTGAAATATCTAGAACATCTAGTTCTAGGTAAACTGTCTTCATGGCAGCATTAATTTCTCATGAACAGTTTCCTAAAGCTCTGATTTTCGATATATCTCATTCCATTCATTACAATTCCGTTCTCTCTCCACATTCCCTTGCTTATAGCTGTTAATTAGTATTAGCAAGATCACGCTGTAATTTTCTTCCTATTTATGCCACAAAACTTACCTAAGATGCATTTTAAATGTCTTAAGTTTGGATTTCTTCCTGAGAATTTCAGTATTGCTCATAATTACAAGTGGAAAAAAATTTTTTAACTATTGTTTGTACATTTCCTATAGAAGGTCTTCACATTGAGTGTAGGGTATGGGGCTTTCTTAGGCTTTATTTTTCTGTTTTTCTTTATTTTTCAGTTTTTAACCATATGACCTTGTCAGTCTTTCAGTATCCTGATTGCAAAGGATAACATTAGCTATTCCACCTTCAACTATGTGTAAATCAGTTTTCCTCATCATTATTAGGCTAGGGTGGGTAAATTTCTATTCTTGGAGAGCAAAAACTTGTTCAAATAGATGGCCCAAAGATTTTGGCTACTCTGGCTGGCCACCGTGGCCAATGACCTTTGGAAAGTCGGTTGGTTTCTCTGCCACTCAAATTCACTTCCCACAAAGTGCAATCAGTAGCCTTTGTTTGTGAAACCCTTTGAGATAGGAGTTTATTGCTTTGCAAAGTCTATCATTTCAAATACTTCCTCCTAACTTTCTTTTCCCTTTCCTTGCAACTCCACCCACAAAAATCCCTATTTTTTTTTCTTTTTAAGTGAAAGGAACGGCTAAGAAAAGCAAAATATATATATAATACCCCATGCATCCAAACAAACAGTCCTTCCCTTTTTATCACGTTTAAAGTTCTGCAGAAACCGCAGCTGAATAAAATAACCTTTGCAAACATCGGCTTAAAAAACCTGTTTGCCATGTGCAAAGCAAAAATGGTTGTTTAATGATTTTTCACCCACAGCCACTTTGAGAAAAAAGTAAGTCAATTTGGAAAGGTGCTCACCTCTATAATTTTGCATTGAGTTGTAAATGCTAAAAGCAACTCTCTGGATTGTTCTCTTTTTCTGGGCATAGCAATTCAGAGATGAAAAGTGCTGAGAGCAAGGGGAGTTTGTCATTTTGTTTACCTCTTTTGTGGTTTGCAGGGTATCGGGTTTCTTTGTTCCCAACTTCATAAACAGTGACAAACCTACGGGAACTTTACCAGCTTAACATATCTGTCACATTAACTGGAGGAATTCACCTGCAAACTTGATGTCCTTGTTAAAAATGCTTTTAAAGAGTAAACATTAATAGATGTTCCAATGACATTTTCTGCACTCCAGGGATTTTTCTAAAGCCATTAAAGATAACATTTTAGTAAGACGGTCCTCTTAAAGAATTCCTTGTGCTTAAATGATTCTGTGATCAACTCTGAAATCATTTTTTTTCTTAAAATAGCCATACTTAAGTAAAACTGAGTCACTAAGAAAAATTCCAGACTCTGATGTGGGAAGGACTTTGATATATCTTGTAAACAGTACCACTTTACTATAACAAGTCTACACCTCGGTCAGCGCAGACCACTGAAGATGATGGAATTCAGCTTAAGATTTAAAGACTTACCCTACCATTTTATAGCCTGTCCTATCAGCAAATGTTTCCTTTGTAGCTAACACAAATCCCTCTTGCTGTGTTGACTCATAACTGATCCCCATAGAATTTCACAAAGGATGACTGACGGATCCACTATTTTCTGTATAAAAATCCTTCTGATGATGGGGGTGCCTGGGTGGCTCAGTGGGTTAAGCGACTGCCTTCGGCTCAGGTCATGATCCTGGAGTCCCTGGATCGAGTCCCGCATCGGGCTCCCTGCTTGGCGGGGAGTCTGCTTCTCCCTCTGACCCTCCCCCTTCTCATGTGCTCTCTCTCTCTCATTCTCTCTCTCTCAATAAATAAAATCTTTAAAAAAAAAAAATCCTTCTGATGATGTATATGAAAAACAGTGACCCCTTCCTCAGCTTTCTATGCACTATTTCCATGCACTCATACAAACTTCAAATTCTTTCATTCTTCCTATTGTTCAAAATGGGACTCATCCCAGCTACAGGGATTCCTCCTGGCTCGAGGCTAGAAGGAAATACAGCATAATAAAGTGTTACGTGTGGTGCCTCTCCGATGGGTGGCATCGATGTATTGTCCTTCCTAGAATCGTGCTAATTTTTTTTTCAATGTCACCAGAGCCACAAAATTCTGAAGATCTGAAAAAATACCGTACAAAGCAACAAAGTGTAACATGAAAATTAGTAAGTCCTTATGGTCCATGCATAAAGCATCCTTGTGAACACAAGACAAAACAGGCAATAGAAATTTTTCTCCAAACAGGCAATCAAGAAAACTCCTTCCCCAAAGGGCAAATGTTTACAACTCTCTTCAGATCTTTTGAGTAGGAATATACCTGTCCAGCTAAATAAGTTTCTTCACATTAGGTGTGCTCAGGAGACACCTGAGCTATTTAGAGGATTTCTGTCATTTGTCTTTGAGACGTGAGATGTGATTCATACGCTCAACTGTTCTTAAAAGATTGAGGGTACTATGCACTGAGTGAGTGTGCGGCATGGAATGCAACCAGCCTAAGACTCTGAGCCTGTCCCCAAGGCACTCACTCTGGCTGGGGAGATTGGACCTCCACGTGTGGAAAGGGACAAAGGACCTTGAGGCAGGCATGGTTGAGTGCCAGACACATGGGTCGGAAGTCAGGGCTCTAGACCAGTACTATCCGACAGAAATACAATGCAAGCTCTATATTTAATTTTACATTTTCTAGTAGCCACATTTTTCTGTTTTGGAAAAAGGTTTTATTTATTTATTTATTTATCTGAAAGAGAGAATGGGCGTGTGCATATGAGCGCGGGAGCAGAGGGAGAGAGATAAGCAGACTCCTGCTGAACACAGAGCCAGACACGGGGCTCGATCCCACGACCTCAAGATAATGACCTGAGTTGAAACTAGAGTCGGTCACTTCACCGACTGAGCCACCCAGGCTGTGTATGCTGCATTTGTAACCCATCTTCACTGGGATTCGCCACATTTCGAGTGTTCAATAGCCACATATGGCCCTTGCTTCCTTTACTGACATTTCAGCTCTGGAGTTCAGAGAGGGGATCGGGTGAGGGGGGCAGTATAACCAGATGTGGGTCTTGGATAAGAGGATAAAATGGCATGAAAAGCCATTCCGTGAGAACTTACCGGGGGAAAGAAATGCAGGAGCAAAACCACAGAGGTACCTGATTCAGGATGAATTTTCGAGCAAATCGTCAATTGTAGACAGTGCCTGTTGATGGGTAATTAGAAGATGAAGTTGGAAAAGTCCTTTGGTAACGGATCAGAAGGCTAATGCAAAAGTGTTGAACTCTAACCTTCCTGAAAGCATGGAGATTTATGAGCAAGAGTGTCATGAGAAAAACTGGTGTAGAAAGAGTAACCTGGCATCAGAGGCATGACAGGTGGATGTAACATCTAAACCTTCATAATAATCAATGATCACATGTTCCAAATCAAAACACTAAGATTTGTTTAATCGCCTATAATGGAGATGAGCTCATTATTAAATTGGCTTTCTGGTTTTTATATCTCAACCTCGGGAGCTGACCCAGAGAAATGCTTTTTTGCCAAGCAGGTTTCTATGTGCATAGGACTGAGGGCCCAGAAAATGCCCGAAGATCATGCCCCCAGTGGAGGTAAGGCATTGGAGCTCAGGTCATTTGTTCAAGGCAACAGGTGAGCAGTTCTGATCAAGTCTAGGTGCCCGACTCCTAGGTCTGTCTCCTATCCATTCACCAAAGGTTTGTCTATAGTCTCTTGCAGGATAAAGACCTTGTCTTATTATCTTTAACTCTCCGATGCCCAGTGCATTGCCTGGCATGGGTTATGCACTTTGAACCTCCACAGGCAATTTGACTAGAACCAGAGAACCAAGTTCTCTGGCTTCTGCCGCCAGCCAGGTTCATAGTGTTAACAGACTTACCTAGAGCTGTGCACTGCGAAAAGATCTGATGTGACCTTCTAGTTCCTTTGGAAATTCAGATTTTTCCTACAGACATAGAGATTAATTTCTCTAAAACTCTAAACCTCACCCTGACATGCATATGAAACTAACTCTGCTAGTGTCACAGGAAACAATGGGGTTCTTTCCCAAATACTTCCAAGAAATGAATTTATTTCTAGAAATGGCACATAGATTATTGGAATTATGTACCTTGACAATGTAAATTCAATGAGTATGAGGGTGGTATACTGTATATTATCATTCTTTAAAAAAAATAGGCATTTCACTAAAACTGTTAACTCAGAACAACATGTTCTAGGCTCTAGGTTCAGTTGTCAATGTGCAAAATAGTTGATTTACTTGTCACATAGGGTATTCTATCCAAAATGGGATTTTCTCCTTTCTTACTGAGAGATCTATAGCCCTTTTTCTTGCTGGACTTCAAGAGAAAAAGCCCCTTTTCCTACCCTATGTGGTCTCCCTGGACCCCAACAGTCAACAGAGCTAAGAGAATCAATCAGATTCCGCTTCTCCAACACACAGATTTCAGTTTTAAATTTTACATCTGCATTTCTATCCTGTAAGAAATGACCTTCTATCTATAAAAAATGTATTTGGAGCGAACAAACAGAACGGCCCTCTCAAAGTTTGCATCTCCCACTCAGGGCTTTTCCACTTGAAACAGATTCACAATCATTGTCTTCCCATCTTAACACAAGAAATAGAGCTCATGTCGAAACTTTAGCTATTTCAAGGGAAATTAAATGGATTCTTGCCTGTTGACAAAGCATTGGGACTTTAGCTGGTGTTCTTTATGTATGTACGTATGTATGTATGTATGTACTGAATATTGTAGGATTCATTTAAATAGCATTATATTTGCATTACCATACCAGGATTATTGTTTCCAAGAAACTCAGTGCTGAGGCTTCAGACCAGGAAGGTGGACAGCAATGCAGAGGCTACCATGAGGAGACTTCCATGAAAGGCATAGCTTTCAGGCATTTACAGACCCTCAGCCTTAAAACGCTCAGAAACTTATTTGGTAAGAATGCATTTCTCTTAGGTCAGCTCCTGAGATTGATATATAAAATCAGAAAGCCAGTTTAATAATTAACAATGCAACTGTAAGAAGGCCTCTTACAAGACCTTCTCTTTCTCTATGCCCAGGGAAGATAATTATAATCGAAAGATTGCTTAGCAAGCATGGGGTCAGAACAAGGGAAGCTGGTTGCAAAATTTAATGTTAAGGGCATCAGGCTAAAATTTACCAATGCATTCATTTTTTTTTTTAAAGATTTTATTTATTTGTGAGAGAGAGAATGAGAGACAGTGAGCATGAGAGGGAGGAGGGTCAGAGGGAGAAGCAAACTCCCGGCTGAGCAGGGAGCCCGACGCAGGACTCGATCCCGGGACTCTAGGATCATGACCTGAGCCGAAGGCAGTCGCTTAACCAACTGAGCCACCCAGGCGCCCACCAATGCATTCATTTCTATGGTGGGCTGGAATATTGGAAATCTGCTGGCTTTATGACCTACTCTCGTTTCTTTCCTCAATAGGGCTTGGATGGACACCTGCCTACATTTGACTCTGTCTCACCTTTTTCTATCACCAAGGCCCCCACCTTCCAACTGATACATTCTTCCTTTATAGAAGTTAAGATACTTAAGCAGGTCACTGTCAAGTCTTACTGATCTGGCTGGCTTTTTGTGAAGACAGTATATCTCTGCTCTCACCCATTATTCCTGAGTTCATGGAAGGTGGGAATGGGGACAATATTTCACTGGCTCACCTACAACATTGAGATTAAAGCATATTCCCCGCTAGAAAAGCTCCTGTTCCTGTTTCTACATTATGAGAACCCAGGTATGTGATTCCATTAGTTTTGTGAACAGAAATAGCATTGTTGGGCACCTGGGTGGCTCAGTTGGTTGAGCGACTGCCTTCGGCTCAGGTCATGATCCTGGAGTCCCGGGATTGAGTCCCGCATCGGGCTCCCTGCTCGGCAGGGAGCCTGCTTCTCCCTCTGACCCTCCCCCCTCTCATGTGCTCTCTGTCTCTCTCATTCTCTCTGTCTCAAATAAATAAATAAAATCTTTAAAAAAAAAAAAAAGAAAGAAATAGCATTGTTTCCATTTCATTTAATGATATAGAGATATAGATAGATATGTATCTATTTATCTCTCTATAGAGAGAGAGATTAGGCAAAATATATAAGTCCACAAACTCTTATTTGAGGCTCTGTGGGGGCTGGAGGTGCTTTGGAACTCTTGAGCATTTTTTGAGTTTTAGGAAGGCCGTGTGCCACACACACATACACTAAATATTACATAATACCCTAAGCAGGGTCCAGGTCAGAATTTTATAATCAAACATTAATGCCTCTTCAGTGAAATGTTTGATTATTCATACTAAGTGGATAAATAATGACTATAAATAGCCTCTCACTAGTTCAGGTCGGGTTTTGTTGCCAAATGAGTCCAAGTCAGGTCACATTTACTCTCAAATGATTTATGGAAAAACTCTATCCTCAGAGCTTTCTGGATTAGGGAATTGAGAATGAGAAACTGTGGACCTGTAATATGGAATGTCCCCTTGTAGAATGGCATCTATTTTTCAGGGAAGGCAATGAAACATATTGAAACCTACTAAACATGCTAACTCAATTAATTTATGAGTAATACTATTCAATAAATACTTGTAAAAGGGGTAATAAACACGGTTATCGAGACAGTGGCGATTTTAGGGAGGTTTTAAATATTTTATTTATTTTAGAGAGAGAGTACACCTGTGCGTGTGACTGGAAGGGGGAGAGAATCTCAAGCCGACTCCCCGCTGAGTGCAGAGTCTGACTCAGGGCTCCATCTCAGGACCCTGATATCATGACCTGAGCTGAAATCAAGAGTTTGGACCCTTGTAGGGAGATTTTAAATAACTAAGGCTGCATCCTATTAGCAGACATTAAGAATGGCCAAGGGCAGAGGCACCTGGCTGGCTTAGTCAGGAGAGCATGTGACTCTTGATCTCAAGGTCATGAGTTTGAGCTCCACGGTGGGCATGGAACCTACTTTAAAAAATTAAAAAAAAAAAAAAAATGGCCAAAGGCACGATGGTGATTGGTGGGCAGTTTCTTGGAAACTATTGAAAAAATTTTTGGAAAAAAATAACAATATATTATGTAGCCAATCTTCTGCTTGTCTGCTTATCTACATGTCTACATCTACCTGCTAAGAAAGCGTCCTTGATGAATACATGGCTGATTCCAAGGAATCTCAGGTTTGGAATAGACCTTTAAAATCACTGTAGTCCAACTACCTCTTAGAGCAAAGAATCTTCTTATCCTTGGGCCCCTCTGAGATTACAAAATAAAAAAGAAAAAAGAGAAGGTTATGATCTTCACCCAGAAAGATGCACATACATAAGAAGTGAAAAGTGTCACAGTCATTGTCAAGGGGTCTCTTGACCCCTGGTTAAGCATTCCTGCCTTAGATGCAAGCCACATTTGAAAAGAAAGCTAATGTTATATCATTTCACAGAAATCAGTACCCTAGAGGGCTTCTTTAGGTTGCCTCATAAATTGACTGTTCTCATATGTTTCAGTGGTTTCTGTGATATTTATCTCCACCTATGATTCTCGATGCAGTATTTATAAGATAAACTCTCTTGAACTCATTGTGACCCTTTGTCTTTATCTTAAATGTTGAAAAAAGGAAACATAATGTCATTTTTAGCTTTCCTTTGTGTATTTTTACAACCCTATCACCCATAACTCAGAGGGGAGAAAGAACAGAAAAAGAAGTCCTCTACGGAAAGACATAAAATTCTCTACTAGTCCATGCATCAAGCATCAATTTTCAATTTGACATTAACTGGGAAAGGAAATGATGAAGTAAATTTTCTAAGTGTTGCACTGTCACTGGAGAGAAGATTTATATTAGTCTCTCGCTTCAAATCATGATTTAGATTTGTCAGTAGCAGTCACGCCATTTCTTCTTTCTGATGTTTTGAGGAGTCTGATAGGAGAGGATTCTGGGTGTACTGCCATATACACTTCCTTCTGCACACTTATCTGAACAGTTCATGAAAAGCATCCTTTTCAGTCTAAGGGTCTCAGACTCACTCCCCAACACCAGCACCTTGGCACACCTGCAGAAGGGATGCATGAACCAACTCTAAGATCCCATGGCAAAGGTTGACTTCCTTTTGCACGAGAAGTTAAGAGCGATGATTCCTGCCGTGTGTGGACAGAAAAACTTCCCTGCAACCTCTCTCCATTTAGTCTGGTGAAATTAAATATGAACTGTCCTAAGGGCAAGCTGGATCCCAGCTGAAATCTCACCCTGTTGCTAGGCTCCAACGGACAGCTTGACGCGCTGTCTTCATGAGCATATAAAGACGATGCAGGCAAAAGACCAGGTAGGTCAACAAAGGCACCACAAGGCCGGGTGACTGGCTCCTCACCCTTCCTGCACATATTCTCCTTATCAGGCTCAACCCTGAGCTTGGGGAGAGTGATGGAGAGCTCTCCTTAGGTCAAGTGGCCACGGGATGGGGAGGGTTTTCCTTCACATTGTTACCCTTGAGGACCACTTCTCCTCTCCCAGTAGGACAAAAACTCTCAGTCATAATGATTAATGTCACTGGCTTGTTCCTTTGCTGCTCTTCAGTGTCAAAAATATGCCACGACCATTAAAAAACACAAAATGTGATCGGAGCTTGAAAACATGATGCTAAGTGAAAAAAAAACAGACACAAAAGCCACATATTGCATGATTCCATTTATATGAAATATCCAGAATAGGTAAATCCACAGAGACAGAATAGAGGCTAGTGATTGCCAGAGTCTGGGAGGAGGGGGGAATGGAGAATGCTTAATGGGTAGGGGGTTTCCTTCTGGGGTGATGAAATTGTTCTGAACCTGGGGAACAGTGATGGTTGCGCAACCTTATTTTTCTAATTTTATTTAATTTCTCTCTATGTTTTGTAATATTTTTAAAAGATTTGTTGATTAATTTGAGAGCGAGAGAGAGCAGGGGTGGCAGGGGCAGAGGGAAAAGGAGAATCCCAAGCAGACTCCCCACTGAGCACCACAGTGGATCTCTTGACCCCGAGATCATGGCCTGAGCCAAAACCAAGAGTCGGGCACTCATCCGACTGAGCAACCCAGGAATCCCGTGTTTTGCAATTTTTTTTTTTTTTAAGTAATCTCTACACTCAACATGGAGCTCAAACCCACAACCCCAAGATCAGGAGTTACACACTCTACCAACTGAGCCTGCCAGGTGCCCCTCCCTACACAGCCTTTTTAAATGTATTAAATGCCACTGAATTGCTCACCCAAGAATGGTTAAAATGGTGAATGTTAGGTTACGTGTCTTTTACCCCAATAAAAAGAAAATTCGATGGGGTCCTTTTCTACTAGGTTTGCCACTTATTTAGATAGATAAAACCATGTAAAACAGAAATTGGGGGAAATATTCCAACACAAGAGAAAGAGAAGGGAAGAAAATTTATTCTGGCTTTAAAAATAGTTAAATTTATTTTTATCAAAGTTGAAAGCAAGCAACGAAGAATCTTCATCTTCATGAGCCAATGCGATTCCCTCATTTCACAGATAAGGAAGTTGAGGCTCCCATGGTAACCTGGTCTTGGAAAGTAGACATCCAGATTTGAATCTGGTTCTGTAGATGTATTGGCTGTGTGACTTAAGTGCAGTGACCTAGTGTCTCTGAACCTCAGGCTCCACAGCAAAAAAGTGGGATGGAAAGTACTTGGTACTGTACTCCCCTGAAAGTCCCCAGACCATTTGTGGATACAGCAAAGCCACATTTATTAGAACTTACTGCGGTAAGTGAGAACACCATCTTGACAAGTCTTAGCAGTGTCTCAAAAGGGGAAGTCAAAATGGATATTTATAGGAGTTTTAGGATCTGGTCCCAGTGATTTACAGCAGCTCTTGGAAGGTGGGGCTGACTGAGCTGGGCAGAGTTATAGCATCACATGTATGGTCGGTGGGCATAGCAGAGCAAGGGGTTTGAAACAAGTCTTGACAAGTAAACTGTTGTTTGAATAGCAAGCTATTTGCCTGTTGCCGCTGGTAAATTGATCTGCGGGATTTCCTGAAACAAACTGTGCAGTTATTTATTGGTTTATAGTCTTATCATTCCTGAGGGAAGGCTTCCTGAAACAAACAGCTAAATCACGTTGGCATGGCTGGTCTCAGTTCCAGGTTCTAGAATTCTGTTGTTTGCTGTCGGGGTCATAGTTCTCAGAGCTACTGTGGTCATTCATCAAGCATAAGCCCACCCAGTTTCTGCACCCAGTAAATCCTTTATGTTCTCCCAGAGTCTCACCACCATTCCCACTAAAAACTCGCTTCTAGATAGTGAATCTCAGCCAAAACCAGAACCAACCAAGTCTTCCACCTTGCATTCCAGAATCCTTCCCACCAGCCATGATCGGATTGGGTTCCACTTGTCGTGGCACAAATTAATCCAGCCCCAATAAAACTCCCAAATCTTTTCACCATTCAGAACAAAGCAGCAGCAGAGCAGAATGGCCACAGACCTCGGTCTTAAGTTTGCAGTCACTTGCTCTGCGCCGCGAGGCCAGTGATTTACCTCTTCAAACCTTGCTTCCTCATCTGTTAAATGAGGATGACAGCAATTGGCACTCAATACATATCAGCCCGTTTTTAAAATGAAGTAAGTAAATTCATAGCCCCAGATTCTAATTCAATTTTATTTCTAGGGTTGAACAAAGATGAAGTTCCTTTGTTTTGTTTTCACTTACCCCTTATCTTCTGCGAGGACCTGGGAGTCGTTCTCAGGATGCTGAGAGCGCCTTTCCTGTGGAATCCTGAGCCTGACCTGCTCAGAGGAAAAACATGGAATCCCGCAGGACAGACTGGTCAGGAGGGACCCACCAACAGATTTTCGGGATAAAAGACAGATTTTTAGATTTTCAGGCAGCCCAGAGTTTAGTTTGATTATCCGAACTTAGTCAAGCCTAAATTCTCTATTTTACTACTTGTTTCCTCTCCTCTCTAAGGTGACTTCCATTACCTCTCCTGGGCAGAGCTGTTGACATTTTTAATGGCTCCATTTCAACCTGATTTATTGCCTAGGGGTCAAGTACAACCGTTTTTGTTTCCGTATTTATTTATATAAACTAGCAGTTTGTCTGACCTGTAGAATTACCCACATCCATACGGCAGGCTAAATCTATGACACAAGAGTATTATGAATAATTCCCATTCCAGGCACTTCCAATGGAGGCATCAGGAAAAAAGGCCCTTGTACTAGGGATTGGGACTGCCATGGCTTCTAGTGCACCCCCCAACCCCCAGTAAATTTGGGGGTGATTTTATGTCTCTTAACCACAATACTGAATTTGTAAAAAGACCGCTGGTCGAACAAGTAGCAGTGAAGATCCTTTCCTAGCTCTAATTGTAACTACCTTACATTTAACCATAGATGTGTTCCTGAAAGTTCAAGTTCTCCTTGAAGGAAAACTCAATAATTGTTTAAGGGGTTTTAAAAGAGTTAATTGATTTCTATTTTTCCATCCAGAAACATGAGCTCCAGCTAGAAGCCAGATACTACCGTAGGTAATGGAAAAGCACAGTTGCCAATCCTGGCCCCTGGTGGAGGACGTGGACAGTGTCAGTCTCCAACTGAATTAGGCAGGGTTTACCATGAGGACCGCCCCCCCAAGAGGGAATAGATCCCCAAATGGGCAGGGACAGTCCAAGAAAGCATCGCCACAAGATTTCAAGTGAGCTGGAACTTGGTTGATGAGTGGTTTTTGCCAAGATGGAAAAGGCATTCCAAGCAGAGAACTTTCCAAAGGCATGGAGGCAAGGAAGAATAGGCTGGATTCCAGAGATGGCAAGAACATTTCCATGGCTGGAGCGTAAGGCCCCCAAGGCTAGCGCAGTGGGAGAGGATCCGTCGTACACAGGCAAAAGCTAGACTGGGAAGGTGTTTATACATCTTACCAAGAATTCTGGACTTCATTCTGAAGGGTGGAGAGAGTCACTGAAGGTTTCAAGTAAAAGGACAACCAACTCAGACTTGAGTTCTTTTGCATGCACTCCACTAGAACACAGAAGAGGGACTGGTGGAGAAAGAAATGGAGGAAGGGACATGAGTTCAGTCAGTTTCGATGATGAGACAAGGCCATAAATTGCAGAAAGGAAGATAAGCTTATTTGTGGGTTTTCTGGGCAGGGGAAAGTTCATGTAAACAGAGCTAGATGTGCAGTTTGAGGTTCTTGAGTTTGATGTGGACGCCCAGGGAGAGATACTCACCAAGCAGCTAAGAGAACAGATTTGTGGCTCAGGTGGGCTAGAGAGAGAGATGTGGGGATTGTTGACCCACCTCTAAGGAGAAGTTAAAAGTGAAAACGCTCTCACAGCACCAACAAAAACACAACAAAACAAGCAAGAGAATCATGATGGGGAGGGGACAAATGTTGGGGAAGGAAACAGTCATTTCTGGTTTCCTTAGATTGTTTTCCAAGGGACAATACTTCTTACATCTTCACAGATAAAAGTTTCTTCTTTATAGCCAATGCAGACATTATATAAGAGCAGGTAGAAAAGTACAGATTCCAGGATTATTAAATATAATGCACGTATGCATGTGATGTGCGTGTCCATGCACATGTCCATGCATATGCATGTGTGTGTGTGTGTGTGTGTGTGTATATATATATATATATATATATATCTCCTTTCTATATGTGTATATATATGTATATATCCTTTCTCATTCTAGGAAAAGCATCAGCTCTGAGCCAGGTGAGTTGCCCAAGAAGAGCGAGGAAAGGGTTATATTCTCTTCCTTATAGTTTTAGTTTATTGTCCAATTTATACAGGACTTTCCCCAACATCATTAAAAGAATGTGCTTGGCACCAAGGACTTGGTATCGGGCAGACAACATATTTCTTACTTTAGAAGTGCCACTGGTAGAATAAAGAGCCTGAGAACCGGAACTGCTGCCAGAAATAGCAGGGTAAATTCACCCACTTCCAAGAAGGTCACTCAGTGTCAGAACAGGGTGCAGGCAGATTGAAGCAGATTCTTGGCATCGCCACCGCTGCGTCTGTCCGTTGTGTAACTTACGGCTCTTAGTTCCCTTGACCGAGAGCGCGGGTGTTGACCGGGCATTTTCTGTTCCTCTCTGTTACGCTGTTTTTCAGCTATGTCAAAATAATCGCTATTATCAGGTGACCTTCCCTAATAAGTCTGTCTCCCTTCTGTTTTAAACTGCTACCTGTTGAGAATCCTATTTCGAATGAACAGTTGCAACCAGGGAGCTGTCATCTGTCAGGTTTTAAATGTTTGTTAAGAATAGGAGTCCCCTGGGCGCCTGGGTGGCTCAGTTGGTTAAGCGACTGACTGTCTTCGGCTCAGGTCACGATCCTGGAGTCCAGGGATCGAGTCCCGCATCGGGCTCCCTGCTCGGCGGGGAGTCTGCTTCTCCCTCTGACCCTCCCCCCTCTCATGCTCTCTGTCTCAAATAAATAAATAAATAAATAAATCTTTAAAATTAAAAAAAAAAAGAACAGGAGTCCCAGACATGTAGTCATTAGACAACAGAAAACCGTAAACAATCAGAGTGGCAAGGGACAGCAGATGTTAATTACATCTGAATTCACGACTCCATCTGAACCGGGGAAGAGGGATCCATAGTCAGCAGCAAACCATAAGGAAACGGAGGGGGTTTGCCCTTAACAGAAGCTGTTCTGACCCACAGGGAACTACATCACATTAATAACTGAAGCTACGCTCCTTGTGTCTTGAACCTGTCCTAGAGTAGAAATTAGAAAAATAGGATAGTAATAAAACAAGAAGGATGTATAAATACAGGAGGATGCTTTATTTTTTTATTTTTTTTTTTAAGATTTTATTTATTTATTTGAGACAGAGAGAATGAGAGACAGAGAGCATGAGAGGGAGGAGGGTCAGAGGGAGAAGCAGACTCCCCGCCGAGCAGGGAGCCTGATGCGGGACTCGATTCTGGGACTCCAGGATCATGACCTGAGCCGAAGACAGTCAGTCGCTTAACCAACTGAGCCACCCATGCGCCCCAGGAGGATGCTTTAAAAACTGTCGCTCATCTTTCTTTAGTGTTTCTTATTTAGCACTACGTTAAATGCTCTCATGGATGACGTCACTCGATCCGAGAGAACCCTGTGAGATGAATATCATCCCATTTCAAGGATGAAGAAACTAAGGCTTAGTGAGGTCAAAGAACTTGCCCTGAGTGTGGAGTTGGACGGTGGCTGTACGGGGCTTTAGGCACACTGTCACCCTCCTCCAGAGCTCCCCCTCTCGTCCACCCGCATGCAATGCTCCAGACAGTCCCCCACCCAGGACACCAAGTGCCCTTTAATGGAAACAGAAGTGGGAGCACCACCTCCCCATCCCCCTGTGGGTTTCTCTGATTCTCCCCTGCTTTGTCAGGTGGGCCGTGGCAGCTTGGGTTTTGGTTAAGAGAGTAACTCTCCAAATGACCCTGGAAGGGTGGGGAGTGAAGGTTGCAATTTATTGGATGGCCCCATTCTCCCTACCTCAACACTGGACCATGATGCCCTGAGTAATGTCCAAAGGTGCAAGATCCAAGGATACTTCTGCATTTGTCAATTTTAATATCAATTTTAATATCAGTGGCTGCTTCTGTTTTACCCAAAAAGACTTTTTTCTTTTCTCATGCATGACGAAATATGTGTTTTTCTTTCTGATCTCTACCCTGCATAACTCATTTCCACAATTTCCCCTGATTTAGGGAAATTCAAATTTCCACATCCCCAGACCCCTAAGATGTAGACTCTTTAATGCAATTGAGCAGAAGACATGTAAATAGCAGCCCCAGATTCATTGGATTATTTGTCATTAACAACCACGTGCATGCAGGGAGCAGGATAGAGTCCCGGCTAATTGACAATCACCCAGATATGAATATAAAGCATCCCTGAAAAGCTAATTGTTAAGTGTTTATTAAAGCCTACCCATATGCCTGTGCTGAAAATTAGAATACAAAAACATTCCCAAAGAACTTAGTCTGATTGCACTCAAAGGAATAATCAGCAGAAAATACATCCCTATATGTAATCAAGTGTTAAAGTGTGTAGAATGTGATTCAACTGATCACAGGCTGTTGCATAAAACCATGTTTTAGATACACACCTACAATACAAGAGAGGGAACTACCATTTTCTTGGATAAAAATCAAATAAAAAGTCCATCATTTCCTATAGAAAGCTATGAGATCAGGCTAAAGACATCAGTCAGGATTTTTCTTTCTGGCATTTAGGTTTTTCTCTTATTTGAAACTCATTTTAAAATCTTTGACATATTTAATAAGAGATGCAGTCTTAATGGTCACAAATAGTACTTTCCGGTGCAAATAAAAGTTGTTATCTCATTACCTACTTGCTCCTGGGAAGTTATTTCAAAAACGTATTTTCCAGGCTGACGCTGTTTTTAGGATTTTACTTTTGAAATCCGAATAATGATAGCCCGCTCCTCTCCTTCCCCTGAAATCCGTCTGCTGGGAGCCGTGATGCCACAGCAAGGATTTTCAAGATCTCCTAGAGAAAAGACTTCATAAACTTTACAGCCAACCTCCGGCTTTGAGGAAGAGAAGGCAAATGCAGCTGGCCGTAAGGAGGCCTTCTAAATTCCTTCTCCTGCTTATAGTGCTGCTGAGAAGTTTTTCCATGAAGCAGTCCAACCCCTGTTGCCGCAAGACCTGTTTTAGTTGTTTTTTTTTTTTTTAAACAAGTCAGTAAACTAACTGGAACTTCTGTCCAGTTTGGTGACTCGGTATAAATGGGTGCAACTTTAACTTGACATGTTCATTTCTTTCTAGAAAACAATTTATATTCAGAGAATCATGGAGTCCCAGAGTGGCAACGACCTTAACAGTTATCCAGTCCAAACACCGGTCTCACGCTTGAATTGTTCATTTCAAAAGAAGTCTGCTTCCCAGAGCAGCTGAGCTGAGGTCCCAGAGCCAGATATTTGGCATGTCCCTGTCCCTTCCGAGCAGGTCAGTTCAGACATCATCTCAGGGGTGATTACTCTTGCCGGGTAGTGTGGAGAGATTCTGAGTGCTAGGTTTGGGAGACTGTGAGGAACGGAGACTTTTCTTCTAATCCTTTATATATATATATTTATATATTTATATATTTATATATATATATATATAAAGATGCCAGTATTATTATTCCCATCTTCCATATGAGAAGACTGAGGCCCAGAGACTGAGTGAGGCGAGCTTGGAACCAGGCCAGTCAGGTTCCAACACCTAAACTCCTTCTATACTTGTTCTACTGTACCACACTGCTAGAATATTTCGACAAACCCAAGAAAAAATAGGGTGGGGGGAAACCTTTTAAAAAGAGATTAAGTTGGTTTGTTAATAGGGTGAACTAGAAACCGATTTATGTGTGGTCACCCAATAGCGCCAGGTATCTGTTTCTCCATATTTCTATTTATCTTTTCTCAAAAAAACTACACATATGAAAGTTCCCTGCATGTTTGTCATTTTATTATAAACCTCCTCTAAATACGTAAAGATTTGAAAAATTCCTCTGCCAGCCAGCCACCCATAAAATAGGAGGAGTATTTTCAAATCGCAGGGCTGGAAAACCGACCAGAAGAGAATAAATATACAACCTGGCAGAGAGAGGTACAACAGGATGAAAAGCTCAAAAATCCAGGGCAGTGGTTGGGAGAGTCTGTCCTAGTAGACATATGCTCATACAACGGTGGCGCAAATCGAGTGCTCTGAGCAGGACAGCAGAGTGTCTAATACCTGCCTGGGGTAAGGTCTCCCCAGAAAGGAAGCTCCACCTGTGCAGCGACCAAGGGCATAGAGAGAGTCCTGGCTTGGACTGCAGGCAGGAGCAGGGGAGAGGCGTCTGAGGTCAGAATAAAGGCCTGATGCGCCCGTTCCACTGAATCAAGATGAATTGACTAAATAGGATAGATCCTTACTTGTAATTACCTCTCTGTATTTTGTCTATATTCCCAAATCTCATGTAGGAGTACAGGAAGAAAATATATATATATATATTTTTTTTTATCATGAACTGTTATGTTGATTGTAGGAGTACAGGAAGAAAAAAAAATATATATATATATTTTTTTTTATCGTGAACTGTTATGTTGATTATGCAGAAAATACAGGGAGGAGGGATTCCAGAGAGGGAAAGTGAGCACACAGCAATGAAAGGGAAAATCCAGGGACACGTGGGTGGCTCAGTCAGTTAACATGTACCTTCGGCTCAGATCGTGATCCCAGGGTCCTGGGATCGAGTCCCACATCGGGCTTTCTGCTCAGTGAGGAGACTGCTTCTCCCTCTGCCTCTGCCCCTCCCCTGCTTATGCGTTCTCTCTCTGACAAATAAATAAATAAAATCTTAAAAAAAAGAAAGGGAAAATCCACTCCATGGGGGATAGCAACTACAGGTTATCAACAGCCACACCAGGAGGTTTGTGTTTGAGGGGGTCTGACTCATTTTCATCCAAGAATTCAGCAAAAGGACCTTACACAAAGGGTCAGATGTGATTTTCTATCATTTGAGTTTGTATTTGTTTTTTTTCTGATCGCAACTGCTCTGTCCGTGGCTGGTACATCTGTAATTGACTTCGACTGATCTCAATGGGGTTTTCCTTGTCCTTAAAATTTTACATTTTATTAAACAGGAAGAGAAAGAGGATAAAAAAAGTAAAGATTACTAGGATCAGGTGTCTATATACCACCACCTACTAGAATTCATTAACATCTGGACACCAAAATCTTTTAAAAATAAAAAAATAGGGGTGCCTGGCTGGCTCGGTCAGTGGAGCATGGAACTCTTGGTCTCAGGGTTGTGAGTTCGAGCCCCACGTTGGGTGTAGAGATTACTTAAAAATTTAAAAATTAAAATAAAAAAAATAGAGCTGAAGTTCCTTGGCTTCCTGCCCAGTACCACTGTCTGTTCTCCTTCCCCAGAGGTGACCTCTGTCCTGAACTGATGAGGCATCTTCTCTCAGGCTTTTATACTTCTATCATATAAACACATTGTCTTGTTACTTTTAAAATGTTATAGACATTATATCGTAGGCATTGTTCTACAATTTGCTAATTTGTAGGCATTATTCTATGATTTTCCAGCCAAT